>NC_039359.1:37826161-38072601 GCF_003573695.1 Papaver somniferum
AAAAAAAAAAAAAAAAAAAGACCGGACCATTAGACCAACCGGAATAAATTCAATAAAGTCGACCACCGGTGCCCTTGTATATGCTAGTTGTGTTGACCTAGAGTTAGGTTTATCGACCACTGGTCCCCTTGTATATGCCAGTTGTGTTGATATTAGTCAGACCGGTATCTCAGTCCATTAGGATAGGTTCACCTTGGCAGAGGCCTTCAGGCAGATATATGAAACACCGTTCACTTTTAACCATCTCTTTATCCATCTTCTTAATCTTTCCATGTGATTGGTTGACTCCGGTTATGATGTATAGAAACTATTTGAGTAGAGGTATGTCACTTATATATGAATTATAGTATGCTGAGTGCAAACTCGTGTACATCAATTGGAAATTCGCATCATGGTACTTCCTCCTATAGTCAATGTTTGTACGCCAACCAAGGAGATTCTTTAGTGCCTTCCAAGGTTCTGCGTAGATATCTAGGGTCTGGAGTAATGGTTTTGTGGGTACACCTCTAGTAAATCCTCCGGAGACAACACTCCGCCGCTAGGGCCACCTAGCGGTTTAACGTCTTGCTGCACGTGCTAAGTGTAGTCATTTTATATTAGATTTGCTCGAGGACTAGCAAATAATAAGTTTGTGGGTATTTGATAGACACATTTTTGTGTCTGAATTGTCCTCAGTGTCTCTATTGCTAGTGCTTGATTTTGTACTTATTATGGTGTTTTTATGTTTGTGTAGGTGTTTTTGGAGAAATACACTTGTGTGGAAAAAGTTGCTCAAAAAGTGCTATTTGGACCCCTGGAGGACATTTGCTATACAGACCCAAGATTTGGCTAAGCGACACCCAAGGTTATGCGTAGCCCAAATTCATCCTAAGCACCCAAATTTGTCCTCAGCACCCATCTGCTATTCGCACCCCAGAAAAGGATAGGGGGACTTCATCTTCAACATTTCAAAAATAAAAATGGCAGGAAAATATGCACTTCACTGGCAGAATTTCGATCGAATGTTTGGAGGAGTTTCTTTGTGATTCAATCGCTGAAAATTCATGGGGAGTTGTGATATGTCCTAACAGAGCTAGTATGGGTGTTTGTTTCGATCAAATTTGGCTGGATAACTTGGTTTAATCCAAACAGGGAGTTGGAGGAAAAACAGGAGCTTGCACGAGTTGTGAGGAATTTAAACGTGTACTGCACGTGCTTGGAAGAGTTGATCGATATTCTGGAGCGTGAAGAAGGTATAGAAGGAAAGAAATACAGCTGCAGACGCGTAGGAAAACGATTTTTGAAAACACATCAACGGCCTAGCATACTCTCCCTCCCGAGCACAATCAAACCATCCCTAGTTGTATCCCAACTAACACCGATATTGTTCCCACTTACCCACTGCGGTTATCCAGCAGTGTGGGATTTTTACCGGCACTCAGCAGCAGCTTCCCGAGAGGTCACCCATCCTATGACTACTCCCGACCGTGCACGCTTAACTGAGAATATTTTTTCCACAACTCAGTCAAGTGAACACATCAAGCCTCGGTGTTAGGAAAGGACAAACCATTACTTATATTCCATTCGGCCAACCACTGCCGAATATCGGGATATTACACAAAATCAATAGAAGTCGAATCAAATTCCTTCGCACTTGGATTTTGCTATTCCTCTAGCAAACTATCTAACCTAAACTAAAATACAACAACTCATTGTCGTTGAATTCACGGTTGCACTTCGCATGTGCAACATGCCTTTAAAACCCTAGGTGTCCCTAGTGTACGAGTTATAGTCTCGTGAGGGTTCACTAGAGGTATACCCAAAAAATCTATTCCAACTTCTGGCTACTTATGAAAAATCTATGAACTACACTAAAAAATCTATATAGTTGGCCACTTATTCTCAGGATGTGAGAGGAGTTACCATGTACTGAATCCAATTGTTGTACATATGTTTACACTCAACGTACTAAAATTCATATATAATAACCCAAGCTCTACTCATATAGTTGTATAGTGGACTTCGATACTCGGAATCTAACAAACTACAATCACATGAATATATTAAGAAGATGGACACGGAGATAATGAAGTTTGTGCATGTTTATTAATATGAACGGTGTTTTCCAGAATTTGTATGAATGTCAATGAAAACATGGGTGTACCAAAATACACCACCAACTTTTTCTTAGGCAACCTGTATGGACAAACTTAAATATAATTCCGAGAGTTCAACTTAATGAATTTCGATCAAGAATAATATTTAGAGTTATATCTCTTTCTCTCACAATCAGAAAGTTTACAGAGACAAGTCTTTGAATCTGATTTGCGTGTGAGAGTACTTGGACGGTTCCAAAGATTAATATCCAAGTATCAATCAAGTCGTATCCAACAAACAAGGATGAATGTATCTAATTTGATTGATTAACGTACAACCTGTGATATTTCAACTATAAAGATAAACAATATAATGCGGAAAAATAAATAACACAGACACCGGAAAATTTTGTTAACGAGGAAACCGAAAATGCAGAAAACTTCGGGGCCTAGTCCAGATTGAACACCAAACTGTATTAAGCCGCTACAGACACTAGCCTACTACCAATTAACTTCGGACTAGAATATAGTTGAGACCGAATTAAATCCTCACAGAAATTCAGTTACAGTCGCGCTTCTTATGCCTCTTGAATCCCAACAGGACTCCACACAATTATTTCTCTTACCTGACGTCCTTTACATCCTAAGAGTTGCTTCAACTCAATTGAAGACTTTAAACCAATCTGCTTCACAAACATAAGCTTATGTGCGTGATTTCCTTTTTGATTGTATATCAAGGTGAGACTGAAAATCGATAGCAATAGACAAAGTCTAGCTAACTTCAAAATCCGGACTTATGCTTCCCGAAGAACAACCTAGATTATTATCCACCTCACAAGTATTAAACTTGTGTAATCAACAAAGTCTGATACGAAGACAACTTTGTGATTTCTATCTATCTTGATTGATGAAGTAAGCTCAACAATCGATCAAGATCAGAATACTCGAACAATCAACATATCATAGATGGACCTGGCTTCACGAATCCCTATGAAGTATTTGTAGTCGCTAAATCCTAAAAGGGTTTTAGGAAGAGGACGACTCTATTTTACAACTAGGACACACAAAAAAGTAGTGTCGAGATTCAAAGATCCTTGTTGCTTGATGTTAGAGCTTTGCTCGGTCGAACTAACAAGTGTTGCTATCTGAAGATTGTTGTCAAATTTAGTTGTCAAAACTATATCTTGATTTATACTCTACAATTAGTTAAGTCTTGGATTAGGATAAAAGTGTAGTTGAGAAACGTACATCGCGGCAGTCATCACTGTGTTCTACCGTTTGAAGGCGAAAATCAACCGAAGCTTTTGGAGAACTTATTCAACAAAAGGTAAGTGAAGACTGAACCACCTATTTCTCAAGTTATATTCATCTTTCTATATATGAGACGATGTCGCATAACTAATTAGACTTTCATGCATATACAAGAATTTCGAGTCAAGTTTATCTTGGTAATTAGTTCTCAAAATATAATGACTAAGCTTAATGAACATTTGTTCATACTTGATGAATTTAGGTTAAGGAAAACTTATTGTTTGCAATCAAAATCATGATTCAAGTTTCATCATTCGAAAATATCCAGGAACATCGACATGTGTCATTGATGTTATTTTGGAATGTTCCAAATCGGTTTAGAGAGAAATATAGAACTACTGTAGATTCAGATATAAGACAGTGTTATCAGTCTTACAAACTGGAAAAACTGTTTTAAGTTTGAAGCCGTATTACATGTACTCGTACATGTAGTGGAGTAGATATATATCGACAAGCAGATTTTTGGTACGCATATCCTTGTGCACATCCTGTAGAAATCTGTTAACTCGTGAACCGGATCGGTACACATACCCATATGCAAACCAAAAAGAAATTGTGGTCACGAAATCGGTTTGGTATCCATACCGGTAGATGTACCAGAAAAGTTCTGTGTTCCACAACTCGGTTTGTGTATCCATACCGGTACACGTACCAAAATAGTTATATGGACTCCGGAACCTGTTATAGTCTTAAGGTACACATACCGATACACATACCTAAATAGTTCTCTGAACTCCGGAACTTGGTTGTGCTTAATAGTATACAAACCTGTACACGTACTGTGACCGACCTGACTCACGAACGGCTATGGTATTTGTACTTTGCACATCTACTAACCATATCGATTATTTTCAAATGCAATAAAGTTATTTCTATGAGATAATTAGCATTTGATCAAATGTCTAAAAACACTATAGACTTATTTAATCACATGATTGTGACTCAATGCTAAAGTCTTAAGTGTTTAGGAAAATGATATTAAGCTTATAAGTTCAAATCGTCTAGTTTCGGCTAACCACCTTGAACATAGTTTTTATACGCGGTTCGGTTACGGTTTCATCTAACTGTAATGTATATCTTGTTTATGTAAATCAGATTCAAAGATTCATCTAACAACGGAAATTGATTGCTTGGTTCCAAAGCTATCTTAGCTTAAACCTAAAGCAGCTTATGCTTTGCATGTCTATAAGATTGGAATTTCAAGCAACTAGGATCTTTGAATCCCAACACTACTTTTCTTGGTTTGTACTAGTTGTAACTAGAGTCGTCCTCTTCCTAAACCCTTTTAAGGTTGTTTAAGAGACTACAAAGACTTCATTGGGATTCGTGAAGCCAGGTCCAGTTATTGTTTATCTTGATAGATCGATATCTTGATCTTGTTCGATTCTTGAGATGGTCACTTGAACAAGATAAATAGTAATCATCAAAGTTCTCTTCGTCTCAGATTTTGTTGATTCTACAAGTTTTATACGAGTGAGGTGAATAATAATCTAGGCTGCACTTCGGGTTGCCTAGGTCCGGATTTTAAGGTTAGCTGGACTTTGTCTATTTTTATTTATTTCCATCACCTTGATCAAACTTTTTGATTGTAAAGGAAATCACATATAGGCTTAATCTGTGGGAGGCAGATTGGTTTAAAGTCTTCAATTGAGTTGAAGAAATTTTTAGTTAGTGTGACGATAGCTAAGGGAATCAATTGCACAGAGTTTTACTGGGATTCAAGATGCTTAAGGAACGCGACTGTAACTGAATTTTAATTCGGTCTCAACTACATTCCAGTCCGAAGTTAATTGGTTGTAGGCTACATGATGTTGAAGACCTTGACTCGCTGCATGAATTATGGCATTCAAACCATCATAATTTTGCTTGACAAGAGATTTTTCTTCATTAGTATAGAACACTAAGCGTTTAAACTCAGTTTCCGAATATTTCACTTTCGGTCGTTCATACCCTTCTTCGGTTAATAGCCAAGTATTAAAATCGAGTGAATGGAGAAAAGATCTCATAGCATATTTCCACCACGAATAATTTGTGCCATCAAATATTGGTGGTACGTTAACATAATCTCCCATGGATTCAAATCTCGTAGGTTGGATCACACCAAACACAGATTGTTAGATCTTTTCGTGTTTGCCTGCTCTGATACCAATCGAAAAGACGAGGGTACCGAAATATACCACAATTTTTTAAATATCAACATATAAGTACGGTACCAAGTGTGATCGTTTATGGACAAAGTCAAGACAATATATAACTATTGTATTCACTTTGTGTGATCGTCTATGGATATGAAATCGAGAAAATATGACAACAAAGTGATCACTTGATAATAGGTACGGTGTTAAACCGAAAATCTATAGGATCAATATAAAGTGACTAGGTTTAACGTACGTGTGTAATTTACTCAATTATAATAACAATTATAATGCGAAAATAAAATAAATGACACAACAAGATTTTGTTAATGAGGAAACCGCAAATGCAGACCCCGGGACCTAGTACAGTTTAGAATACTCTCAGAATTAAGCCGCTATACAAAATCTAATACTAACTTCGTATATTTGATACCAAGCAGACTACCCCTAGCTACTTAGTTTTCTCAGTATCCCTGCGCCTTCAACTTCTAGAGTGACGCACGTGAATAACAAGTCTTTTGGATCGTACTCTAATCAATCTTTGCTATAAAGATATGTATGAGTTTTTGACAAAGGCTCTTCCGTTTAAACTAATAAACTCCTTTGTATGGTTAGATGTTGATGGGATATTAATTACAACACCGCAAGTGCACGACTATCAATTAGATAGTATGCAAAATACGGGTTCGTTCCACGGGGACTAAAGTTGTTACCTCAATTTTCTAATAAATACTAAGCCAAAAATATGTAATAATAATTAAACTAATAAAAGAAATAAACAAATAAGAAGAAAAATCTAGGGTTTAGATTTCACCACTATGATGCAATTAGATAATTATAACTATGTTAAATAATATTCTCTCAAAAACTATTCAAGACGATTTAGGACACATCGGAAGTCTTGGAAAATATAACTTTATAACCATTTGATTCTCAAAATACTAACAAATCTCAATTCTTAAAATGCTAGTCTCTAAACATGAATAAAAATTGTTTTAAGCAAGTACGAGGACATGTAAAAAGAATTGTTATCATGATAAACGAGAATATAGGACCCAAGAGAATTATTATCAAAATAAATTAAACTCTCTAAAATACATCATCGGACTTCCTCTTAGCCCTAGTAAAGAAATTGCCTGACAATTAAAAAAAGGAAAAAGAAAAGAAAATGAAATTCAAACTCAAACTCTACTGCTCGACGGAACCGGCCTCCCTTTTTCCTTGTATGCACAACGAAATTATAGCTTTCAAACGAAACCACTTTTCTTTTCTATTTACCACTACCACATCATCGCCCAATGAGAATGCGCCACATGTCAGGACAATGAAAAATCCTCCAATAAGAATGTGTCACGCGTCAAATAATATAATCCTCATGCAGTTACAATTTTCTTTATTTGGGAATTATTTATTCTTATTTAACTCCAATCATAAAGAATAATATTCTTTCCATACTCTTCATATATTTGATTCTCATCAATTACTCCTTGTAGATTTCTTATTTTACACTTTTATTTTCTTCGTTGTAAAAAAAATATCTCCAAATATGTTTTTAATATCTTGTAAATGATGTCGACATAATGGGATCCACACTTTCCACACTCCCATATCCAAATAAATGGACCAAATGAAATAATTCCATCTTCTTCCTTTTGGCCTAGCCCATCTCCCTTATAAAGCATAGTTTGGACAATGTAGGCATGAGTGGTCCGGATTTCTCCTCGGAAAAACTAAATCTACGGCTGTAAAATGATGAGTTTAATTAAATTTCAATAATAAATTTTCTATTAGTATTTCATAATAAATGTTTGTTTAATTAATCAAATAAATATTCTTTCATTAATACAATACTGTTTGTGGGTGAAAACTGTTTCTGCTGGTTTTGGTAAATTTGGGTGTGTGTGAATGAGAAACGAATCTAAATCCTAAACAAATGCACTGCACGGGAGTACTTTAGATTCGAGAGATCAATCTGTACAATTCTGGCCTAAACCAAGAAATGTCCGTTCCAGACTTGCTTCGGTCACAAAGTGACGGAGATGGGGTTGATCTTAGGGAGGGAAGCAAAGAAGGTGTTGGATGTTTATGACTTGTATCAGAATGTTGAACTGGCTTGCATAATGTAAGCTATCAATTCTGGGTGTTTTCTAGATACGTATTTAACAACACTTGGTTTTCTTGTTTGTTCGTGTTGTTTGGAAATAGGCGAAGGACCTATTTGTAAAAGTCATTGAGCGCAAACCCTCATCTCGTAGGAAGTGGAGGAAGTTGAGTGATGGAGTAGTGGGGTCGTGTAGGTGATTGTACGATCACGTCTTAGCCCACTTCCCTCATCATCTTAACCGTCCATGCCTCCTGACACGTTCTTATATATGGGCGCGTTGCACGCCGCACGCTGTAAACCGCCAGACCAATAACCCAGTAAGTAACCCCCAGTTTGTGACATGTTTGATGTCTCGAGTAAGTGGGTCGAGTTGTGGGACCCGCAGGAAATAGCACGTGATGCTATTAGGTTAAATAACTAAGTTATTTAAGAAATCGATATTCATAAAATATCGTGTGTATTTTATGTGTATAATGCATCGAATATGATCAATATGTATGAAGCATCGCTGTTTTAAAGCTTAATAGAGTAAGTCGCGGATTAAGCGTCTTAAAATAGCAGCATGTTCAAACATCTTCAAGGGATCATTTGAAGGCTGCATGGGCGGGCCATCCCTTGGCCGATCACACTCCCTATGGTAGAGTGACGGACGGTGATCACCAAGGTGCCTCATTGGCAGTTTAACTCTTAGCCTAGGCTGTCCGACCAAGCTGGCAAAGTTGGACGGATGAGATGATCTGCGACACATGTTTGCCACCGTTGATGGATTTTAGGGTTTTAAAGAGGTGCGCAAGCATCACTCTTTAGCTTGACCGAAATCAAGCATGGACAAAGTTTTTGGTGGGGTCGACCGGGCATGCGTGTAGACGGCTTTCCGGTGTACAATTCCATGTCACTCTGCCTCGCGGAGGTGCGATCTAGGCCACTCAATTTGTCTAGCAAAGGTGAGTGGTCGTGATCGATTTGCGACAGAAATCTTTTATCGCAAGGGATTTTAGGGGGCCACAACATTCCATCTTTGGGCGTGCCTTTCGAGGGGCCTGGCCATGGTCCACCTTGGCCGACCGGTTACATGCGCAGTTGGGCCCACTGTGATCATGTTGATGCTCTCTGTACCTCCTTAGTCCATCCGAGCTGGCGAAGATGGATGGTCATGATCAAACTGCGACATATATGTAATGCCACAAACCCTAATTAGGGTTTTTGGATCAGTCATGCGTGCACAACTTTGGCCAAACGGTTTGGCAGGCTATGCTCCTCCTTTGGGGAGACCGACCATGCGGGGCCCATGTTGGGCCTACGGTGAACTTATGTGTTCCTGCCCGATGGTCCTACGCGTGATCTAAGCAATCCAAACATGCTGGCGAAGTTGGATGGTTGTGATCGATTTAAGACGCTAGTGGGATTTCCGCGACCCTTTAAGCATCACGTCAGCCATACTTCGACCAAGCGTTCATTGCTCTAGGGCTAGGTCGTGAAAAAACCAATCAGGTAGTTGAGGAGTGGGCCCGCTAATGTGTGCATTAGCGCTTCACCGATCAATCGTGGGATGGTGTAATCCGTCCAACCAGGCTGGTGAAGTTGGACGATCATGATGATTTAAGACTACTTTGAGCGGTCTTGCTCGTTTGAGCCTTCCCCAAAGCAACGCGTCCATCCTTCTTTGCGGCCGGCATTTGACAGGCATTAGCGGTATAATGTGGTGTTCGACCGGCTAGGGCATAGACGGGCCCGCCGGTGAACATCACGGTGATTTCCTACTCCTGTTAGGCTTCGTCTAGCCTAGTTAAATTATGCGGCCAACTTGCGTGGCCGCGATCGTTTCTGAGACTGACATGGACAGTCCAGATTTTCTTTAGGGAATTAAACATGCTCGATCGAGCTAACCAAAAGCGCTGATACGAGATTCTCTTTGTTAGAGAATGGTGTAGCCTGTACGTGTATTTCATGCACATCTCTATATTGGCACTTCGGGAGGTTCATTCTACTCTGCTGAGAGTGAACACTCAATCTTCATGTCATGTCAATAATGAGAGTTCGGCTGAGAATATAGCAAGGAAAATACTGGGCAAATAATGTATTAATTAATAATGCTAATAAAATTCACAGAATATTTGGGATTGTTGTTGCACGCACCATTCTGGGTGAATTCCGTGTATTTATTGAATTGCTTCAAATATAGTGAAGAGGTTTTCTGTACTCATCACTTCTTAAACGACTTTTCCCTTTGCAGGGTGACTGCGGATAAAATACTGATTTTACAATTTTAGCTCTGAACTAAAATCCACCATCAACAAGTACATAATAAATTTATCTTATATTAAATCAAATACATTAATGATGGGTGGGGGTGGTGGATCACCAGTGGGCATAATGATGGTGGGTGTTGGTGAGAATGGTGGAGTGATGACGTTAATGGTAGTGGTGGTGGTGGAAGAAGTAGTGGTAGTGGGATGAGAAAGATGTCCTAAGGTAGATAAATTACTTGGTTACCCTTGGTTAATCAAATAAATATGCTAGAGAAAGCTAAATCTACGGCTGTAAAATGATGAGTTTAATTAAATATCAATAATAAATGTTTTATTAGTATTTCATAATAAATGTTTGTTTAATTAATCAAATAAATATGCTTTCATTAATACATTACATAATCAATTTATCTTATGTTAAATCAGTAATTTGGACAACTTAGGCAAGTTAAAGAGTGGTCAAGATTTCTCCTGGAGAAAGCTAAATCAAAGGTTCTAAAATGATGAGTTTAATTAAATATCAATAATAAATATTCTATTAGTATTTCATAATAAATGTTTGTTTAATTAATTAAATAAATATACTTTCATTAATACAGTACATAATCAATTTATCTTATATTAAATAAGTAGACATTAATGGTGGTTGTGATGGTGGGTAGTGGTGGTGGATCAACTGTGGGGATACTAGTGGTGGCTGTTGGTGAGAATGGTGGAGTGATGACGTTAATGATGGTGGTGGTGGAAGAAGTAGTGGTAGTGGGATGAGAAAGGTGTCCTAAGGTAGATAAATTATTTAGTTACCCTTGGTTTATTTTTTCATGTGATATTACTTCTTTTAAAATAAAATAAAATAAATACTTTCGTTAATACTGTATATAATATATTTATATCAGGGGGATTTTGTGTTTCCCCCTCAAAAAAGTTGCTTATTGTGCATTACCTAGGGATGTCAACGGGTCCGGGTCCTCCCGGGTATCACTAAACCCGGACCCGGACCCTACTTATAAAGGTCGGGTCCGGTTCCGGGTCCGGTTCCTAAATTTGTGGACCCAGAACCGGACCCGTTTAAATACCCGGATACCCGTCGGTTCCGGGTACCCATTGGATCTAAAGAAAACTATTTAAAAAATCTCAAAAACTTAATATATTTCTCTTTTTAGCTTGGATTTAAGTAATTTTTATAAAAAAATATTATTATTTCTTATGAATGTACTAAATAAAGATTAAATGTAAGAGAAAAAATTTAAATGAGTAAAATATCAAAGCTAAAACTAGAAAAAATACTTATAATTTTGCTAAAAACATGAATAAAAGAATGAATAAACGGGTACTCGATACCCGCGGGTACCCAATGGGTATTACCCGTTTGGACCCGTTTAAATTCGGGTCCAATCGGGTAATTATCCGCCGGGTCCTAAGTAGCTAATGAGTCCGACTTTAGGACCCGGAACCGGACCCTAATATACCGGGTCCGGTTCCGGATCCGGATAATGGGTATCCATTGAAAGCCCTAGCATTACCCTCTTTTAAAATCGATAATAGGTGAAACCCCCTCTACCTTAACTTTTCAGTCAATGCCTAGTTAAGTAAGCACGTGCAGTGCACTCGTGTGTAGTTAGAAAAATAATTAAAGAAGAAAGTCCTAAAATACCCTCACAAAAGCCTACATCATCCCCTCGTTTCACCGATCTTGTTTCAGTTCTTGTTCTCTCTTCTTTTTCTATTCCTCCGTTATGCTTTCCTTCTTCAGATCATTTCTTTGCATCTTCATCATCTTCATTAATATGTTTTTGTTTTTAACATCTCCTTGATTATCATCCTTTTTGAAATTTGAACTAAAAAAAACCAAATTCTGGAGTTCCCCTAAAATTTCATAATCACAAAACCTAACTTCATATTAAACCGTTTCTTCGATCACCGAACTGAAATCAACTATTGGAAATTTTAAAAGCGATTTGCTGCAATTGATCTCCAATTGTAAAAGAGAATACCCTTGATAAAATGCATGATGATATGAGGTGGCGGTAATCACCGGTAGCAATATTTATCAATCGGTTGGGTTCCCTGGATATTCTCTGTGTAGTTAAATGGGTATCTTCATTTGATTGAAATACTTAAATGGGTTTCATCTAATTTTTCATAGTGCTGCTTATCATTGTTTCCTTTCATTTCTGTATTAACTGAATTTTAGAAATGAGTCTGCGATTTTGTCTCTGCTAACGAAGAATGGGTTACAGAGAAATGTAATCATTGCTGGTGGAAATGGAATGAGTGTTGGTGGTGGTTTTAAGTTCGGAGACAAACGGAGCTCCTCTCTTTGGATTTTCAACGAACAGGTTATGTGCAGCTTCTGACGGTCAAGAGATGTGTCAATAGCTGTAGATTTAGCTCGCAATTGCGAAATTGATAAGAACCCATGTTTCTGATTCAGTACAAATTCTAAACACTTATCATTCATTCATCTTCAATTTGAACGGTGAAAGTTCACATTTTCTGCTGGTTTCGCGGCCAATTCCTACCGTATCACGCTGGAAATTCAATTCCAATTCAATTCCATTCTTCTTGATCATTCGAACTTTACCATACCAGGGGTTAGTCCACGAGTGAGTTTGGGGAGTTCAATGTATTTTGAATCTTGGGGATTTTAAAAGAGTGTAAGAACGTGTGGGGAGTTTGAGAGAGTTTGGTGTTTTGAGTGTGGGGAGTTTGAGAGACTCTCCAGAAATCTCTACTTTTTTGAGAGATTTGGAATGAGGAAAAAATACACTATAAACTCCCTAGAACTCCCCCAAAAACACCAACTCCTTATCGTTCTCATTTTAACGACTAACAAGGAGTTTGAGAGTTTCTTTCAAACTCCCCCACGACTAACAAGGTTTTTTAGGGAGTTCGGGAGACTCTTCTAAACTCTCCCACGACTAACAGAGATTTCGAGAGACTCCTTTGAACTCCCCCACGACTAACAGGAAAAAGCCAAACTACACCCAACTCCCCCAACTCCCTTGAGGACTAACACCCACGTCTTTAATCCCATTCAAAATCTAAATTAGTTGACAATCTAAAAATTAACAACGGAAGCAACAATACTATCCTTTAGAACCCAATGTTTCTTATACTTTAGAACCTTGAAAGAAGCGCTTAATCAGCCACTTTTAATCTCCGTATCAAAGACGATAGCAAACAAAAGCAAGTTCTTGTTACAGAGAAATAAGATGAAGAAGGAGACGGGACGAAGAAGATACGGATTGCACTAAAGGATATTTAATATTTTATTACTGCACATGAGTGCACTGCACGTGCTTACATAACTACGGAAAAGTTAACGTAGAGGGGGTTTCACCTATTTGCGATTTTAAAAGGGATAATGTAAAATAGAAATATTTTTTTAGGGGAAACACAAAATCCTCCTTTATATTATATTGAATTAATGGACATTAATATTGGTTGTGATGGTGGCGGGGGTGGTGGATCAGCGGTGGGATAATGACGTTGGGTGTTGGATGTGAGAATGGTGGAGTGATCACGTTAATGGTGGTGGTGCTGGATGAAGTAGTGGTAGTGGGATGAGAAATGTGTCCTAAGGTAGATAAATTACTAAGTTACCTTGGTTTATTTTTTTATTTGATATTAGTTTTTAAATTCATTTTTCTTTTATTTTCTTACTTTTTTTAATTTAAAATAATACTTTCATTAATATAGTACATAATAAATTTATATTATATTAAATCAGTGGACATTATTATTGGTTGTGATGGAGGGCCCGAGGTGGTGGATCAACGGTGGGGATAATGGTGGTGGGTGTTGGACGTGAGAATGGTGGAGTGATGAATTTAATGGTGGTGGTGCTGGAAGAAGTAGTGGTGGTGGGATGAGAAATGTGTCCTAAGGTAGATAAATTACTAAGTTACCTTGGTTTATTTTTTTATTTGATATTAGTTTTTAAATTCGTTTTTCTTTTATTTTTTTATTTTTTTTAATTTAAAATAATACTTTCATTAATTTAGTTGTTTAACGGTGAAAACAGTTTCTGCTGGTTTCGGTAATTTCGTGTGATGTGGGTGAGAAACAAGTCTAAACCCTAAACAATGTACTGCAATGGAGTACTTTAGGTTCGAGATATCAATCTGTACAAGTCCGTCCTAAACCAAGAAATGGCCGTTCCAGACTTGCTTCGGTCACAAAGTGGAGGAGAAGGATTGGTTTTGGGGAGGGAAGCGAAGAGAGTGTTGAGACCAGAATAGTTGATTCTGGAAGAGTAGTTGTTTTGACTTGTATCAGAAAGCGTAAGATAACAGATAGGAAAGCTAACAAGTGATTTCTGAGTGTTGTATGCTCTTGAGAAAAACTTGTTTTCGGTGGAAATAGGTAATGGCTATTTATACAAGTCGAAGTGAAACGTAATCTGGTCTCATTAAGAAATGAAAAACGGGTGAGTAAATGGGAGGAGGTGTAAACCGGTAACGCCTGGAATTGATGTTCCATAAAAGAAAGCGTTTCACCATTACTCCCTGTATTTACTAACCGCCTCATCCTTATGACACTTTCTTATAACGGGCGTAGTGTACGCCGCACGGTGTAAACCGCCAAACCAATACCCAATGAGCATCCCCCAGTTTGTGACATGCGTTGATGTCTCGAGTGTTTTCGGGGAAAGCATGTAGCACGTTGTTGTTGTCTGGAAAATTGAGCTTGGGAGACTTGCCGGCTCGGTGGTGACCTTCGACGGTCAACATTTTGCATCTTAAGAGGAAAGGTAGCCGTTGATTATTGCAACCCTTCGTTTGGTAGCCAGTGGAATGAAAGCATGATCAGTATGGCTTTAATATGGCCTAGTTTAGGCGCGGACAAAAGTTAGGGTTTTGGCTTTGTTTAAGCGCGACCAAACTAGGGCCAAAGGTTTCCATGCGTTAGCTGGTAACCTTGGACGGCTAAGATCTGCACCTTAGATGAAAAAGTGGCCGTTGATTGTTGCAGACATTCGTTTTGGTAGACGCATAGGGAAGGCCGGTATGGCGTGGCCAAAACTAGGGTTTTGGGCCAAAGGTTACCATGCGTTGTTTGACGACCTTGGACGGATAGGATTTGCATCTAGGATGGAAGGGTGGCCGTTGATCGTCGCACGCCTTCGTTTTGGTAGCCGCATAGGGAAGGCCAGCATGGTGGGGCCAAGGCAAATGGCGCAGATGGCTTGGCATAGTGGGGCCAAGGGTTTGGCACAGACGGCTTGGCATGGTGCGGCCAAGGCAAGGTGCGGTTGGCTTGGCATGGTGGGGCCAAGGGTTTGGCATGCCATTGGCGCATGGTGCGGCTAGCATGGTTGGGGCCAAGGTAAGGTGCGGTTGGCTTGGCATGGTGGGTCCAAGGGTTTGGCATGCCATTGGCGCGGAGATGTGGCTATCATGGTTTGCCATTGGCACAGTGGTGCGGCTGGCATGGTTGGCATGCCTTGGCGCGGAGATGTGGGTGGCATGGTTGGCATGCCTTGGCGCGGAGATGTGGCTGGCATGGTTTGCTATTGGCACAGTGGTGCGGCTGGCATGGTTGGCATGCCTTAGCGCTGTAGCATGAGAATTAGGTTTTGGCATAGATGGTGTCGGTCAATGTTAAGGGTTCTGCCGTGGAACATGACACATATAAAAAAAGGGTACCCTGGTAATTCTTACGTAGGCATGATGATCGATTCAATAAATGTGCTAATGGTCATAGTGACGTCATGTCAGATGTGCGGTTTTACGATTTTAACCCTAAGCTAAAAACCACCATCAACATTAAGTCCCCTGCTTAGCTCGGAATGGGAGCATCGTTGCGAGGTAAGCATAAGATGGTGACAGGCTAGGACAAAAACCGAAACAACAAGTCGTGAAAAGATGGTCAGGAAGGTCCGACTAACCTTTTTCGAGAGGTAAAGAGAGTTTGTGCTTCCCGTGTTGGCGACCTTGCATAAATTGTACTGGTGGTGCAGACCGTGGAATGGTAAGATAAAAATCGTCGTCTTAGTCTGGCCATGCATCACCTTGGATGGTTAGGGAACATCGTGACGCTGGCTTGGAGAGTTTGTTGGTGTTGGCGCGGCACGATGGTGCAAGGAATGACGCGGTTTGGCGAGGCAAGCATGGCGCAGACGGTGGTGTAAGGCATGACACGGTTTGGTGAGGCAAAGCATGCGCGGACGGCTTGGCCCAGTAGTGGCTTGTCTTTGCGGGAATGGTTGTCTCTTTTCCTTACGTGACTCACATAGGAAGTTCTTTCCTTATTCAAAACGCCGCAAGTGTTATGCCCGTAGAAAGGGGGCGTTATTCCTTCTCTTCATGTTACCTTGTCGTTTTTTTTTTCTAAGTCTCGGTGCTGGCGGCAGAGAAGTAACAATGCGGGCAAGCGTGTCTTAAACATGTACTTCCACGTTTTCTCACCAAACCCTAATTTACCTCACGTGGCCAGGCATTCCCTCATGTTCGCTAGTAGAAAACGGTTTCATTAGAATATGATATCACGCCTCAATCCGCGGCTGGTAGGAGACTTTCCTTTTCGGTACCTCACCGCTCTGCTGGTTATAAGATATGATCTTGAATCCTTCATTTGCACAGGTCGTTCTGAAATCGTGTCTATCCTCTATTCTTTCTCTAGTTTTGTAGCGCATAATGGGATCTTCCAATGACAGACATGTCTCCAATTTTTCGGGGAGAAACTTTGGAATCGATGAAAACCAGTCTTCTTCTCATGGGGAGGCGTTGAATAGAATTGAGTCTCTGTTTCGTGAAGCTGGAGAAATCATTCGGGACATATGGTAGGCCCGGAGATATGTATAAAATTAAACTTAGGCTTTGGCCTCAATGAAATTGGGCTTTGGTTACTGAGGACTGGGCCTTTGGGCTTTGGACTCAGTTGTTGAACTAGGCCTTTGCTTGGCTGCAGGAAGCAGCAGCAACAACAGCAACAACAGCAACAGCAGCTGCAGGAGGGCAACAGCAACAGCAGCTACAGGAGAAAGAAGTGGCAGCAACAGCTGCAGCAGTGCAAAGAAAGAAGACTGCAGCACAAAAGAAACAGCAACAGCAACTGCAGCAGAACAAGTGACAGAGAAGGCAATGTAGCAGCAGAAGTGGCAGAGCACAACAGCACAAGGCCAAGAAGAAGGAAAAGCAGTTAACAGGAAAAGGAGTAGCAGCAGGGGAAGCAAATAGTATAAGGCAGCAGTGCAATGCAGCAAGGCAAAGGCAAGTGCACAGCAAGGCCAAGGAAGGCAGCAGCAACAGAGTTGCAGCAAGCCAAGTGCAGTAACAAGAAAAGAAGTAGCACAAGCAAGGAATAAAATGCAAACAAAATGAACATGGAAGTAAAACAGTGACAGAAACAAAGAACAAAGCAACTACAAGCATAAAACAGTGCAAGATGAACCAAGGCCTAAGCCAAGGGCAGGGGTGATAAAGAAACTGAAATGAAGCAAGGCTAAGCTAAGGCAAGATTATAGGCAAACAAATAGAATGGGAAGAAAACTATCTTGCTATGAGCACTAGTTTCTCCCAATGCTCAATCACAGTACAACCTAAGCATACAACAAGAATGGCAAGAAAATCAGCTTGCTATGAGCACTGATTTCTTGCCATTGCACAATTAGTTCAAAGCTTCACAGATGTATCTAGCCTAGCATTCCTTCAAATTAACAGTGACAAAGCAATGAGGATAACATGTAAACAAGAACATCACACATTAACAGTAAACAACACTAACAGGAATTGAAAACAAGAAATTGAAACATATACATTTAACATGAGCACACTAACAGGAAAATAACACTTTTAACATATGCAGTGAAACTAAAATGGAACATTAACATGAAAACCTTAACAGAACATAATGAACATGAAATTAAATTGAGCTGAAATTGAACATTTAACAGGACATGAAAATTAACAGAACTTAGCAGTTCTGGATGCAGGCTAATCCCAACATAAAGTTTCTAACACAACCCATAGTCCCAATTTATACCCAATTACATCATTAGGGTTTTCCAATAAAAATCCCCAAACTGACAGTAGCTAGGGTTGGTGATTACTCACCTAATTTGATGTAGCCACATCAAATTGAGCTCGACCCATTACCCTCCTTGTCCTTCTCTACCTCTCCATGCCTTCAATTGCTTCTCTAGCACACGTTAATCCATCAATCCATAACCTAGGGTTTAGGTTAGGTAATGAGTTGATGGGATAAAGGGCTAGAATGATGGGGGAAGGTGTTCAATCACGTGTAGGATGATGACGGAGGTGGTATGGTGGTGTTTGGTGGCGACAGGGAGTGGTGGTGATGATGGTGGTGCGGCAGTTGCAGGGTGATGGTTCTGCAGAGGGGTAAGGTGGAGAAGAAAGTGGCTCGATGGTTTGGGAGAAGGGTGCGTTTGGGTGAGGTGTAGGTGCTCGGTCGCTAGGGTGTGAGGCGAGTGTATCGAGTTTGATGATATGCGACGCTTAGCCGTGGGATGCGAAGATGGTAGGTAGATCGGATGGTTCCTACTGATGAGGTTGGTAGCGACCGTCAGATATTTTGATACAACGAAGTTAACGGCTCTAGATGGGGTTAGGTGTTGTAGTGTAAAGCGGAGATATCAAACGTTGATGAACAACAAGGGAGCGACCGTTGGATTCAACTACCATCTAATCTGAAGGCTTGGAATTTCAGCGCTGTGGTGCTCGGCAGAGACATCGGATTTTGATGCTCTATGAGGGAGCGACCGTCGGATGCTTCTGAGAACTGATCTGATGGCTGAGAACGGAGGCGCTTTTGTGTGTAGAAAATGAGGTTGTGCGCACCATTCTTCGCGGCTTCCTTGCGTAGTTTCTCCCGGCTTTTCACTACTTTTCTGCTCTTTTTGCTCCGCAAGTCATCCAGACTTTATTTATTACCTAAAAATGCAAAATTAATTAATAAAAATATTTATTCTTGAAAACAATGAAAATACAGAATATGGGATAAAATGTAGAATTAATGCATAAAAGATGAGTTAAATGCCAACAAAAAGGGATAAATATATACAATATTTGGCACTCATCAAATACCCCCAAACCTGAATTTTACTTGTCCTCAAGTAAAACAAAACTAAGGAAATCCTAACTATACCACTGTCGCTGGTCTCTCGAATGCATTTAGCGTATGCACTAAGCCTTTTAAACCACTAAGTGTCCCTAGTGGACGAGTTGAAGTCTCGTGAAGGTTTGCTTAGAACGTACCTACAAAGTTCTAGGTCAAAATATAAGCTCAGATTCCATCAAATGTGACATGTGCAAAACAGTTTAAGCTCACAACAAAATGGAGATGTCAATCTAGCTATCGAAGGCACAATCCTAGCACTGATAACAAAAAAAAGACATGTGATAAGAGTGTAAAGTGTATCTACACATGTGTAAAGAAAGATCTGAAGTCATGACTACTAATCACCAAGAGATAGTTTCTCAGGCTAAGAACTGAGGTCGAAATCTAGCTAGCTGTCCGGACTTTACGAGAATTGTGAATGAGTTGGAGGTATTTCACAATTACTCGCGTTGTACATCAATGGCATACACCCTCCTTGCTTATTACAATGAAACAACAAAATGACTATTTACATGACTCTTATTTACATTGACTATTCTCTTTTTATTTTTGGAACAAGAGAGGATGGAATTGATAAATACTTGATTTTTTTTTGTATTTTTCTGATTTTTTTTTTTTTTTTAGAACAAATTTTGATACAAATACAAAAGGAAACAAAAAATTACATGACACTTTGCAAGAGGTAGCCCTTTTTGATGCACCCAGTTAAATTCGATGGTTGTCTTTCTTAATGTAACCTCCACCTTCTATCCCAACCAACCAAAGAACAAGCTAGTCAAGTTTCGTTCAGTATTCTAAAGTGATTGGCAATCGTAACTTCCTATCAAACACCTTGAAGATCGAGGCCATACATGTATTGGTAGATCGTGCGCGTGCAAATTTCTTATCACTATGTGAATTGTGCTAGAATCAGGGTGCCTAAATATCTAGACTAAGACTCCTAATAATTACATATTTGCACAAGAGTCAACATTTCAAGGTAAATGAGCTCCATTTTTATGATTTTTCATTTTTTTAATTTTTTATTTTGATTTTTCAATTTTTTTGGAATTTTTCAATTTTTTCAAAAAGAAGAAGGAGTTCGTTTTCAATTATGGCAAATTATCATGGTATCTACTCTATACCCCCAAACCTAAACTAAACATTGTCCTCAATGTTTCAAAATATGGAAAGAATTAAAATGCAACATATGGAAAGGGACATGCTGAGTAGAGTAAAAGGAGAGAGAATACCCGATTTCGGCGAAAGCAGAATTAAAACTCCGTTATTCAGGGCAAAAATCCAACATATTTCAGCCGAGATCATATTGGATTAGCAAAATATATACAAAAGGAACAAAAGGGTTTTAAGAAATTGTATCTACTGGATTATATACAAAAAATTCACCATACACCAAAAGTCTAAAGAGTTGAGGATCAACCCAAAAGAAAAAGTGTAGAGACATAGAAAGTTTCAAAACACTAAAATTGGACTTAAATGGGAGTGAGAGTGAAAAACCGAATGAATCACCCCTAAACCTAAATTGTTCAACAGGTTTACTTTTAAGCACAAAATCTAACAATTTTAGGGGTTCAGGATTTAAAAGGTCTAACTCATAATGGACTGTTTTCGGGATGGGCAAACATGCAATTTCCAACTGTGGCTCTTTAAAAGTGTTATATTTTGAAGCAAAATAGTCCAAGAGGACTTGGGAGGCACACAGTTCCAATCCTAGATTAGGAATTTTCAGAAAAGTTGGTTTAAAATTTTTGTTACAAACCAAATCTAGGTTGGGTGGAAGGCCATCAGATTGTGACTTAGGTAGAAGAATAGGCATATCATTATCAATCAAATCAAAATCTTCTAACTCATCTACACATGTCACATCATGCTCACAATCATCAATCAAATGGGCAAGATTACAATCAGAATTATCAACATCATCAACAGATTTATTCTCGTGTATCGGCACATCAGGGGAAACATCACATGGAATACTAGAAGAAATATCATGCATTAAGGTCGGGGCAGAGAAGCCTAATGTATTTGAACCCAAAGGTTCCATAACATTTTCAGTATAGACATGTTCTTCTAACATAACATCATAATCATCATCATCATCATGATAGGCATTTTGCAATCTAGGATAATTTTCAATCCTAAGGTCGGAGCTATTACAAGAATAAAACTCTAATTCATGAGGGTGATTCATAACATGTGGTGTTGTTCCTGTTTCCCTAACGGATTCCCATTGATGGGTTTTTTCTGCAATCTCGGCTAAAAAATTCCATGCATCATCCACAGATTTATCAATAAACTCACCATTACACATAGACTCAACCATGGTTCGAGATTTAAAGTCTAGTCCCTCATAGAGGATGACGACAAGTCTCCACTTCTCAATTCCATGGTGCGGACATTCACTCAACAAATCATTAAAACGTTCAAAATAGTGAAAAACAGTTTCCTCATCCAATTGGACAAAACAATTGATACTTTGACGAATAGCGATGGTCCTATGATGTGGAAAAAAATTTTGGAAAAATTGATTAGTGAGTTGTTCCCAAGTGGTGATTGATTGTGGTCTCAAACCGTAAAACCATGTTTTGGCCCTTTCCTTTAAAGAAAATGTAAACAAACGCAATTTCAGAGAGTCTTCGGACAAATGATCATGTTGCATAGTCCGACAAATTTGTTCAAACTCTCTTACATGAGTATAGGGGTTCTCAGAATCGAACCCTCGAAATATAGGAAGTATTTGTATCATGTTTGCATTTATTTTAAAAGGGTTATTGGTTTGAGGTAATACAATACATGATAATGGAATTTTTACTGATGGATACATGTATTCATGGAGAGCACGAGGTTGGTCCATTTTGAAATGACACAAAGCCCACTATTTGGTTTTAAATGGGAAAATTTTGGTTTTTGATGGGTTTGGATTTTTGGGAAAATTTGGTTTTGGTGGGATATATAAAAATTTGGTTTAAAATGGGAGCAAGTAAAATTTTAGAATTTTTTTTTTTTTTTTTTTTTAAAATTAAGAAAAATAAAATTTGGTTTTTGAAATGGGAGCACGCCCACTGTGCAAGCCTCTAATGAAATGGAAGCTGCGGCCTACGAAAATCCAAGTTTTAAATTTGAAAGTTTAATTTGGCCCAGTTGGTTAAGGCCTGACGTTTGTTTTAAAACTTTGGTTTCGAGGTCCACTTACAAGTCCACAATCAGTTATAAGCTCAGCTGGGTTTAAACCAGAGTCCAAAATATAAGTCCAATGGAAAAATTTAAACAAGCCCACATAAAATAAATACAAGCCCACAAATTAAACAACAAGCCCAAAAATAAATTATTACAAACCCAAAATAGAAAAATAAAAAGCCCAAAAAATTGGGTTAATTATTACAAGCCCACAATTAAAGAAATTTGGAAGCCCACAGGTTGGGTTCTCTCAATGAATGGGTTTAGGCTTACCTTTTTAGCACAGCCCAGCTGCTCTGATATTGTTGCAAAAACCCAGTTGGGTTTTGGTTCTTTTCCTTGGTGGCGTCCCAGCAGAGGAAAAACAGGTTCAGAACAGCAGGTCCAACAGCAAATGAAGTGAAGCAGATGCAGATGCAAATGCTATGAAATGAAATACAAAATAGCTAAAGAAAAACACAGATAAAACACAACACCAATCCCCGGCAGCGGCGCCAAAAACTTGGTAGGCCTTGAAAGGGTATAGAAATAAGCGTGATAAAACGCGGGCCTACAGTAATACCGCAAGTGCACGGTCGTCGGTTGTAGCTCGTGCAAGTACGGGTCGATCCACAGAGATCGGGTGTGTTTTGGAGTGTTTAGCTATTTTGGGTTCTAAATTGCTATTGGGCTTCTAATTGTGCTTTGGGCTTAGTGGGTTTGTAACAATGAAATGGTTTTGGGCTCAGTGGGCTTTTGGATTGACTGTGAACTTATGGGCTTTTGGTCTTTTGAATTGCACTGGGCCTTGGGGTAACAGTGAACTGGGCCTTAGCTTTTCCCTTGGGCTTTGATTAAGTCCACAGTGGACTGGACCTTTGATTTTTGGAATGAGCTGAGCTTTGGGCTCAGTTGGATTGGCCTTTGCTTGGCTGCAGGAAGCAGCAGCAACAACAGCAACAGCAGCTGCAGGAGGGCAACAGCAACAGCAGCAGCAGCAGCTTGGCAGCAGCATCAGCATCAGAAAACAGCAACAGCAATGCAGCAGCGGAGCAGAGAAAGGCAGCAATGCAGCAGAATGTACAAGCAATAAAAGGCAGCAGGAATAACAAGGCAGATGCAATGGGTAACTAAACAGCAACAAAAGGGAAGATACAACAGGGCAACAGCAAAAGCAAAGAACAAAACAAGATAACCAAGGCCTAAGGCCAAGGGCAGGGATGTGGTGAAGCTGAAATGAAGCAAGGCTAGGCAGAAAACAGGCATTCCTATAGAATGGGAAGAGAACTAGCTTGCTATAAGCACTAGTTTCTCCCAATGCACAATCAACACAGCAACCTAAGCATACACAAGGAATGGCAAGAAAATCAGCTTGCTATAAGCACTGATTTCTTCCATTGCACAATTAGTTCAAAGCTTCACAGATGTATCTAGCCTAGCATTCCTTCAAATGTAACAACACATTAAACACAACAGTGAACATGTAACAAACATCAACAGGAATGAAATGGGAATCTAAACATGGAATTAAACAAGCACATAACAAGATACAGTTAACAGGATACTAACATGACATGACATTGGCAGGATATGAAAAACAACTGAAATTGAAATTGTAATTAGGACATGAACATCAAACAAGCAGCAAATTGAACTAAGAAAAACAACATTAAGCACAACATGAACTGAAATGAGCAAGTGAACTAAAATTAACAATTAACAGAACTTGGAAGTCCTGGATGTTGGCTACTCCAAACATAAAGTTTCTAACACAACCCATAGTCCCAATTTATACCCAATTACATCATTAGGGTTTTCCAATAAAAATCCCCAAACTGACAGTAGCTAGGGTTGGTGATTACTCACCTAATTTGATGTAGCCACATCAAATTGAGCTCGACCCATTACCCTCCTTGTCCTTCTCTACCTCTCCATGCCTTCAATTGCTTCTCTAGCACACGTTAATCCATCAATCCATAACCTAGGGTTTAGGTTAGGTAATGAGTTGATGGGATAAAGGGCTAGAATGATGGGGGAAGGTGTTCAATCATGTGTAGGATGATGACGGAGGTGGTATGGTGGTGTTTGGTGGCGACAGGGAGTGGTGGTGATGATGGTGGTGCGGCAGTTGCAGGGTGATGGTTCTGCAGAGGGGTAAGGTGGAGAAGAAAGTGGCTCGATGGTTTGGGAGAAGGGTGCGTTTGGGTGAGGTGTAGGTGCTCGGTCGCTAGGGTGTGAGGCGAGTGTATCGAGTTTGATGATCTGCGACGCTTAGCCGTGGGATGCGAAGATGGTAGGTAGATCGGATGGTTCCTACTGATGAGGTTGGTAGCGACCGTCAGATATTTTGATACAACGAAGTTAACGGCTCTAGATGGGGTTAGGTGTTGTAGTGTAAAGCGGAGATATCAAACGTTGATGAACAGCAAGGGAGCGACCGTTGGATTCAACTACCATCTAATCTGAAGGCTTGGAATTTCAGCGCTGTGGTGCTCGGCAGAGACATCAGATTTTGATGCTCTATGAGGGAGCGACCGTCAGATGCTTCTGAGAACTGATCTGATGGCTGAGAACGGAGGCGCTTTTGTGTGTAGAAAATGAGGTTGTGCGCACCATTCTTCTCGGCTTCCTTGCGTAGTTTCTCCCGGCTTTTCACTACTTTTCTGCTCTTTTGCTCCGCAAGTCATCCAGACTTTATTTATTACCTAAAAATGCAAAATTAATTAATAAAAATATTTATTCTTGAAAACAATGAAAATACAGAATATGGGATAAAATGTAGAATTAATGCATAAAAGATGAGTTAAATGCCAACAAAAAGGGATAAATATATACAATATTTGGCACTCATCAACATACCTTTGGAGAAATAACGGGAAGGCAGCGAAGCATCCCAGTGCGTTGGGAGGATTTGGTGCAACAAAACCTCTTTACGGCTCACTGTTAGGGCGGTACAGATTGCTTCTCAGTTGAAACGACGAAATACCGAGCTTGTGAAACTTTTAGGGGAAAATCAACGTAGCTCCCCTGTCCAGGACGGTGTCATAACCCTTGATTCTGATGAATCGGGAAATTCTCCTCGAAAGGTCGCTGAGAAGACTTCCGAGGAAGATGATGATGTTGCGGTTGATGAAACTGAAAAAACTTTTGTAGAAGACGGTGAAACTATTGTCGGTGGCATTGGAGAAGTCGTGATGGTATATGCTGGGTTGGTTGCCGAGGAGGATGTCGGTAAAAAGACGGATGATGTTGCTGCTGAGACGACTTCCGGGTGGGATGTTGAGGCTGCTATTACTGATGTGGCTTCCGGATGGAACCTTTGCTGCCCGAAAGATTGTTGGGGAAAGTGTTTGGAAAAATCTCTGACCGAGGCATTGGAAATTCACACATTAGCTTTCTATGACTAGCTGCTTCTTCTTCATTGTTTATATTCGTCTCCTTAGTTGTCCTGATGTTTTGCAGACTTATTTTTTTTTACCTTCCTTATATTCGCGGCGAAGTTAGGGTTTTTTCAATTAGCATCCCGCTTGCGGTTTCTGTCTTCGAATAAAACTTCTCATTTTTTTCTGAAAGACCCAAGACTTCCCTTAGAATGGGTTGGTGTTTCTGGTTGTGATTGGTTGGTTAATGGATTCTCAATGATTTGGGATTTGTTTGGTATATTTTTCTGAGATTTGGAAAACTCATTCGGAAAGAAATGTATGCCTTTTGAATAAAAATGAAACCCTAAAGAAGAATACAAACGGTGCATTCATCTTGGGGAAATACAAATATCAAGAAGGAGGAGAAATTGCTGAAGAAAATACTAAAGGGAGAGTGCTGGAAGAGGGTAGTACAACGTTTTAGGGATTGAAAAGCTTGAGCCATCGCGAGTGAAATATCACACCTCCAAGCTTGTCTGTGTTGATGAGCTTGCAGTAACCTCCCAAAAGGACGTCTGCCACCAGATATGGCTCGTCTTCTTTTTCCTTGGGTGAATTGGTCCGAACAGCTATCTTTACCGTCATCTTCCCAACTTGAAACGAGTTCACTTTGACCACCATATCTCCGATTTGAAACAAGTTCGGGTGTTGTGTAACCGTTTGAATCTTGGTCTCGTCAGTTTCGATGGAAGCTTCCAAATTCTTTGTAAAGCGTTTGAATGGCCCAACACCACACTCACATCTCTTGATAGAATCCGCGCCAGTAATCGCGTTGAGTCCCCATGATGGAATATGGGAAGAAATGACTGGTTGTATAGAAGATCGTTCGGCAAAACTACTTGCGTATGGAATCTATGAGTTAGCGCCAACAGGTCATCTCCAGGTGTCCGGGTTCCATCGGTAACTCGCGGATGCGGCAGCAAGTGGGACGGTTTGTTGGAGATTATTTTGGGCGTTGACATCGGTAGAGGGGATGTTCCCATTTTCTCCTTGTTGTCGAGTACCCACAAGTGCCCCAGTATCATGTCGTAACCCAGTTCTTTGACAATGTGGAATTTGCTATGCGTTATAGCGTCTCCCATCTTGATCTCGAGGTTAATGTAGTCGTGCGCATTCAAGGCTTCCCCTCCCGGGTTCTTAATCATGGATGGGGAATGGGTAGCCTCTTGTTTCGTAAATCCCGCAGCTTTCAGAGTCTTGAAAGTAACAATGTTGAAGTCAGAGGCCGTGTCGATTAGCGTGTTGTCGAATTCAATACCTATTAAATAGGACGTGGTCAACAGTCCCCAGTTGTCCTTTTTGATTTCGCTCGCTGAGAGAGCTTGGGCTCTTGGCGTGGCTTCCGTGGTAGGGAAAAAGCCGTTTTCCCAACAAGACACGATTGAGAGCCGTGAAGATATCTTGGCGCTGCACCTTAGAAAGGTAGAGAATTTCTCATACGTGCTGCATCATGGATCGCACAGTCTCGTGCACGGAGTCCCCAGAGACTCCACAATTCCTTACCGGAAGTGGGTCTCGATGTACTCCCTCGTTTCCTACTTGAAGTTCCCCTGCTTCTATCTTTTGTTTGAAGATATGCTTCAGTCTGTTGCAATCACTGGTTGGGTGGTGACAAATCTGTGGGATTGGCAGTATTTGGGGTTTGCCATCTCGGCCTCAGTCGGTTAGCGTCTGAGAGATGGTAGTCTGATAACATCATCTTGAATCCATGCTTCTAAGAGATCGATCACCTCCTCAATGGGAAACGGGAAATCCAGGGTATTTCCTTCATCTTAGTGATGACGCATGGGAGATTTAGCGGCGACCTTCCGTGGCGGAGTTGCTCGTCGTACTGGTGCTTCGCGTTTAGGCTGCTGGTCTGCAGCTGGGGCCTTCTTTTTTCCTCCTTCGTTTACTACGCTCACAGAGGAGGTACCAGCGTAGTACTGTTTGTTGATGAGACGTCTATTCCCGCGAGTTTCGCGTACGTCTTCGGCTCTGGTTGGTCTAGCTCTTTATAATACTGCTGATGTTGTAGTTGTTGATCGCATGGCAGCCTCATGGAGCTCAGAAAATGTCTGGAAACGCAGGTTCTCTAGCAAGGCACGGTAAATGGGAGCCATACCGTTGATGCATGAATTCACCAGTTGTTGCTCGGTCACGTTTGGTTCATGACAGTCTAGTTCTTGAACCCTGAATCTCTTAGCAAAATCATTTGGATGCTCGTTGTCCCGTTGGTACATCCTTCCTAGGTCCGAGAAGGTAACTTGTTCAGACACAAAGAAGTACTTCTTGTAAAATGCGGTAACCATGCCACCCCAGTTGGGGATGCTGTTTGGCGCGATGCTGTTGTACCATGTGTACGCTCTTCCGGTAAGCGATTTCGAAAACTCCCTCAGACGAAGAACGTGATTGTATTCATGTTCTCCTAGGGACTCCAAGAAGCTAGAGACATGCTCACGTTTATTTCCGGTGCCATGTGAATTGAGGAGAGGAGTATCCTCTTGGAAGAGGAATTCTTTGTATTTCAGGTGGGTAAGGAGGTTGATGCTGATGCATGTATATTTCATCATTCTTGATTCGATTCCGGAGAAGTTGTTCCATATCCTCTCGTGTGACAAAATTGGACGGATGACTTCTTTCCAATGGGGTTCTGGCACGAATCTCCTTGTCCGCGGAGACGCGTTCCGCCGAGGTTCTAGCGTCAGAGGTGTTGGAGGCGTTTCTAATCGGCTCCGGAGGGCGTGACTCACGCGGCAGCCGCTCTGTCAGGGCTTTGAGAAAGACTAGTACTTTTTCTGTGTAGAAACTATATCCGTCTGGGCTCTAGCGAGAACCTCATGCTATTTCATCAAATCAGCAATGGTGATATAGGGTCGGCTTCCTCTGGTTCCTCCGGTTTCTCGTCCTGTTGGTGGGGTAGTTGGAGTCTTAGTGGCAGTTGGAGGCGCCATGTTTGACGAAGCGTTAGGAGCGGTAGCGGCAGCTCGGGCCCTGGTGACTGGTGGTGTAACGCCTGAAGGAGCGCTTTCAGTACTTCCAGGATTAGCAAGTTGCGCAGGGACATTAGAGGCGGCAGCGGCTCTGGCCCTGGTGATCGGCGGTGTTACACCTGAAGGAGTGCTTTCGGTGTTACTGGGGTCAGTAGGTGGCGTAGTGATGTTGTTGGAAGTAGCATTAACACCAGGGACAGATTCTGCGTTGGTGTTCTCGGCAACTGATACGGATCTGAGTTCCACCATGTTGGAGTTGGAAGTGAAATGTGATATCGGAAATTTGGAAATCGATATTGCAACCGAGAGATTGATCCCCCACTGTGGTCTCCAATTGTTTGAGGGTGAAAACAATTTCTGCTGGTTTCCGTAATTTCGTGTGATGCGGGTGAGAAACAAGTCTAAACCCTAAACAATGTACTGCAAGGGAGTACTTTAGGTTCGAGAGATCAACCTGTACAAGTCCGGCCTAAACCAAGAAATGGTCGTTCCAGACTTGCTTCGGTCACAAATTGGAGGAGAAGGGTTGTTTTTGGGGAGGGAAGCGAAGATAGTGTTGAGACCAGAATAGTTGATTCTGGAAGACTAGTTGTTTTGACTTGTGTCAGAAAGCGTAAGCTAACAGATGGGAAAGCTAACATGTGATTTCTGAGTGTTGTATGCTCCTGACCAAAACTTGTTTTCGGTGGAAATAGGTAATGCCTATTTATACAAGTTGAAGTGAAACGTACTCTGGTCTCATTAAGAAATGGAAAACGGGTGAGTAAATGGTAGGAGGTGGTAACCGGTAACGCCTGGAATTGATGTTCCATAAAAAAAAGCGTTTCACCATTACTCCCTGTATTTACTAACCGCCTCATCCTTATGACACTTTCTTATAACGGGTGTAGTGTACGCCACACGTTGTAAACCGCCAAACCAATATCCAATGAGCATCCCCCAGTTTGTGACATGCGTTGATGTCTCGAGTGTTTTCGTGGAAAACATGTAGCACGTTGTTGTTGTCTAGCAAGTTGAGCTTGGGAGACTTGCCGGCTCGGTGGTGACCTTCGACGGTCGAGATTTTGCATCTTAAGAGGAAAGGTAGCCGTTGATTATTGCAACCTTTCGTTTGGTATCCAGTGGCATAAAAGCATGATCAGTATGTCTTTAATATGGCCTAGTTTAGGCGCGACCAAAACTTAGGGTTTTGGCTTTGTTTAGGCGCGACCAAACTAGGGCCAAAGGTTACCATGCGTTAGCTGGTAACCTTGGACGGCTAAGATATGCACCTTAGATGAAAAAGTGGGCGTTGATTGTTGCAGGCCTTCGTTTTGGTATCCGCATAGGGAAGGCCGGTATGGCGTGGCCAAAACTAGGGTTTTAGGCCAAAGGTTACCATGCGTTGTTTAGAAACCTTGGACGGCCGCATCTAGGATGGAAGGGTGGCCGTTGATCGTCGCACGCCTTCGTTTTGGCAGCCGCATAGGGAAGGCCGGCATGGTATGGCGCGACAAGGTGGTTGGCATGCCATTGGAACATGTGGCATGGCATGACTTGCCGCGGTTTGGCGTGGCCAAACTAGAGTTTTGTGCCAAAGGTTACCATGCGTGGTTTGGAGACCTTGGACGGCTAGGATTTGTATCTAGGATGGAAGGGTGGCCGTTGATCGTCGCACGCCTTTGTTTTGGTAGCCGCGTAGGGAAGTCCGGCATGGTATGGCGCGACAAGGTGGTTGGCATGCCATTGGCACATGTGGCATGGCATGCCTTGGCACGGTTTGGCGTGGCCAAAACTAGGGTTTTGGGCCAAAGGTTACCATGCGTTTTTTGTCGACCTTGGACGGCTAGGATTTGCATCTAGGATGGAAGGGTGGCCGTTGATCGTCGCACGCTTTCGTTTTGGTAGCCGCATAGAGAAGGCCGGCATTGTATGGCGCGACAAGGTGGTTGGTGTGGTTTGGCGTGGACAAAACTAGAATTTTGGGCCAAAGGTTACCATGCGTGGTTTGGCGACCTTTGAGGGCAAGGATTTTCATCTAGGATGGAATGGTGGCCGTTGATCGTCGCACGCCTTCGTTTTGGTGGCATGTCATTGGCATTCCTTGGCGCGGTTTGGCGTGGCCAAAACTAGGGTTTTGGGCCAAAGGTTACCATGCGTTGTTTGGAGACCTTGTACGGATAGGATTTGCATCTAGGATGGAAGGTTGGCCATTGATCGTCGCACACCTTCGTTTTGGTAGCCGCATAGGGAAGGCCAGCATGGTATTTCCAAGGCAAATGGTGCGGATGGCTTGGCATAGTGGGTCCAAGGGTTTGGCACAGAAGGCTTGGCACGGTGGGGCCAAGGAAAGGTGCGGTTGGCTTGGCATGATGGAGCCAAGGGTTTGGAATGCCATTGGCGCATGGTGCGGCTAGCATGGTTGTGGACAAGGTAAGGTGCAGTTTTCTTGGCATGGTGGGGCCAAGGGTTTGGCATGCCATTGGCGCATGGTGCGGCTACCATGGTTTTCCATTGGCATAGTGGTGCGGCTGGCATGGTTGGCATGCCTTGGCGCGGAGATGTGGCTGGCATGGTTTGCCATTGGCACAATGGTGCGGCTGGCATGGTTGGCATGCCTTGGCGCGGAGATGTGGCTGGCATGGTTTGCCATTGGCACAGTGGTGCGGCTGGCATGCCTTGGCGCGGAGATGTGGCTGGCATGGTTTCCCATTGGCACAGTGGTGCGGCTGGCATGGTTGGCATGCCTTGGCGCGATAGCATGAGAATTAGGGTTTGGCATAGATGATGTCGGTCAATGTTAAGGGTTCTGCCGTGGAACATGACACATAAAAAAAAAGTACCCTGGTAATTATTACGTAGGCATGCTGATCGATTAAAAAAATGTGTTAATGGTCAGATGTGCGGTTTTACGATTTTAACCCTAAGTTAAAAACTACCATCAACAATAGTACATGATAAATTTATATTATATTAAATCAGTGGACATTAATATTGGTTGTGATGGAGGGCCTGGAGTTGTGGATCAACGGTGGGGATAATGGTGGTGGGTGTTGGATGTGAGAATGATGGAGTGATGACGTCAATGGTGGTGGTGCTGGAAGAAGTAGTGGTGGTGGGATGAGAAATGGTGTCCTAAGGTAGATAAATTACTTAGTTACCCTTGGTTAAATCACTTATTTGTACCTGTCTAAATAGTGCTTCTATTGGTGGGAGGTTGGGTAGATCACCATTCTACCCGGAGTTTACGTACGGTGACACACACTCTAAAAGCACATATTTAGACAGGTACAAAGAAGTGAAGGTCAGTGCCTCTCATGATGTAACATGGGTAGTCTCCACTATAGGGGATCACAACTCTAATACCGAATTCAGTCTGCACCTCATTTTCCACTGGCATGATTAAATCCAACTTTAACTCTCATACAAGTAAGAAACCCGATCATGTTCTCTGTCATCTCTAAGTTCAGTCACTCTTATGAGAATCTCGATGTAATCTTAGCGACATGTATACTATGTGACTCTAAACTAACCACAAGGTGGAGTTTTTTATTCACTATTTTACACAAATAACATGTTGAGAAATCAACTTTATCCCATAACCAATAAGTTGTTTAGCTATTCATAGCTTTTGAGTTCATCATAATCATAATCAATAATAAAATGAAGAAGATGAAAAACAAATGAAAGCAAACCGTAGTTGCCGCTCTCCAAAGATCCAAGTAGAAAAATACGTGATAATCAAAAGAAGTAGAAACTTTCTCCTTTTGTACTTATCTTCTTTCCAAAACTAGGTCATAACTTCCAAATCCCATTAAGTTCTCCAAGTCCATAAAATTCATGTGTGAAAATAGCCCAATGTAAATCTCTGAATCAGTCACTTAGCTGAGTCAGTGTTTGAGTAGGAACTGAGTCAGGATCTGAGTGTCCTTGGCCTAGGCCATTGGCACAGGCTTGATCTTGTTGTTGCACAATGATTATGCTTGAATGCTCTTCTGCTGCTCTTCCATGGTACATAACTTCCCATTAACAACTCCCTTGTAAACTCAGTTCAGCTACAACTATTCCTGCAATGGCTTCATTCAATAGTTCCTGCAGCTTCTTGCTTTCACAACAACCACCTGTAATATCTTCAACACAGCTCAAACCGTTCAACCATCTTCAGAACTCAGTACCACCATCAATATTTCACCTGCAAAATCATTTGCACCACCAGAATAACTTTAATCTCATCCATGGAAACACACTGAACCTTCATGCAGTTATTCATCAATGCAACTTCAGCTGCAACTTCTTCCTTGTAATGCCAACATGACATCAAACCCATTTCCTCTGCCTATTCAAAATACAACCGAGAGCAGCTTCATCCACAGATCCTGCAATTCATCATAACATGCAATCTCATGCCCTGCACTTAAACTGTAGCTCAACTGCAACATCAATACTCCTCTGTCGCCTGCAATTCTGTACCTGAATCCTAACATTCATCTATAAAAATCAGGCCAACACCATTCTGCAGCTTCATTTGTACCTCCAAACACCTCCATGGATTCTTAGCAGCAAACCCTTTCAATATCAGTTCAATCTCATTTTATGCAGCTTTCATCACCCCAAGTCTCATCTCCTACCCTTACTGCCTTGTTCTCCATTTAAATCAATCTACAGGTTCAATGACCATCCTTCACTGCAAAACTATGTCACCATCACCTTCAACTCCATTTGTTTCCAGCCACAACTTCAATACCACCAACTGCAATACCATTAGCTCCTCTTCCTGTAGCTCAGAGCAACAAATCCATCTGCCTCTCTGTATTCAGAAATCCAACACAACACAACAATCTCCCAACTCCAACATCATCATCAACATCTCAAGACTTGAACTGAAGTTTCATATTAACCTAACCCTTGAGTCTCTTCACTTTTTGTAGCTTCTTCAAATCCAAAACACAGAAGCTCAAACTCAGATTCAATTCAAATTCCCTTCTTCACTGCCATACCAACATTCCTGTAGTCTCCATATCTCATTCAGTAATTTTGCTCAAAACCCATTCTCTGAAACTTGTTTTTCATCAACATCAATAGGGTCTTCTCGATTCACATCATCAGTTAATCACTGAGTTTCTTACACACAGCAGAAAACTCTAATTTCTCCTCCATCGATGCTTCAATCAACAATACATACTTAAATTCCCATGAAAAACACCACCAAACAACCAATTACTCCTGCTAATTCTCTCGATTTCTCCATGAATTCTTTTGATTCTCTTCTTTTCTCTTTGAATAACGCTGCCATCTCGCTCAGGCAGAGTAGGAAAACGAGAAACTAATGATAGGTTCTCTGATTTTTAGGTTTGTTGTAGGAGAATGAAAGTGGATAAATCCACGAAGATAGAGTAGATAAGGGACAACCAAAGATGCTTTTCCTTACTTCTCTAGACTAAGCTGTAATAGTTGGGCTGGCTTGGCTCCGCTCCGCTCCGCTTCTAATAACGGTTGCACATGAAATGACGCTTTTTCCTTCTTTTAATTCGAATGATTCCAAAGTACCTAAATGCTCAAATTCAAGCATAAGATACATAATTTACAAGAAAATTCGCAAAGAAAGCTTAAATACTAGATATAAAATTTGGTTTTTTAGACACCTATCAGAAGTTCCAAGATCGAAAATATTACCAAGATATTAACATTAAAGTACCTAGTTTTGGTTTTCCTATTTCCACTTAAATGCCAAATCATATTTCTGTAAACTCTCATAGAAAACTTATATTATTAGTATAACACATTAACTAATAATATTTTCCAGAGGATGTACATTAATTGCTGGTAATTAAAACATATATGATGAAAATTATAATTAAATGCTTTTCAGTATTTCGGTATGGGATCTCCTTGAGAATCAAGGAATATCTTTGAACAATTAATGATAAGAATTATGTACATGTTCAAATGATGTCGACATCTAGAAGTTTCTCTCAGCAAACCCTAATTCCAAGTTCACACAAAACATAAAGAGATATGTGAATATTGGAAACTCGGTTTTGCTACTTGGGATAGGTTGTAACAAACTCACAATGTAAGTTGTGACCGGTTACACCATGCTTTCCAAAGTAGGTTGTGATCGGTTACACCATGCTTCCCAAACTAGGTTGTGACTGGTTACACCATGCTTTCCAAAGTAGGTTGTGATCGGTTACACCATGCTTCCCGAAGGTAGATTGTGATTGGTTACACCTTACTTCCCGAGATAGCTTGTGATCAGTTACACTTTACTTCCCGAGTTATCTTGTGATTGGTTACACCTTGTTTCCAAAAGTAGCTTCTGACCAATTACAACTAACTTCGTAATGTATCTTGTGACCAGTTACACCTTGCTCCACAAAGTAGCTTGTGACCGATTACAACTTGCTACATCATATAGGCTAGGACCGGTAAAACCACAATTCTCAACATAAGTTAAGATAGGTTCTACCTTATCATTTTTCATTGGTCATTCAAAATATATTCAATAAATAACGTGACCAGCCATGATTTCCTTTCGATTATGAAACAAGTTCAGATATGCACTTCCTTTCAACAAATGCTATGAAAAATTGTTTCCTAGTATGAAATCAACACTTATAGCTTACACACAATCAAGTAACTAAATACAAAGATTATGATGATGTCGTATTTACGAAGTTCCAAAAGATAAGCGTTTATACTTCTTAATAATAGATTCCTTGAAACTTTGATTATGATAATATGACTAAGTATAGTAACTAAAATATTATATATATACATCTTTGCATGTTATGTTTTCCATATAATGCGACCTGAAAGATACATTAGGAATGGAAACAAGTCAAGTCAGTATTACTAACCTCGAGCGGAAGGATGATGTCGTTGTTGCAGTCGTTACTTCTTCTCGTTCTTCAGGTCTTCGGAGTAATACTTGTACGTCTCAACATTCCTATACTTTCTAGTCTAACCTAAACGAAGTTGACTCTAGTATTTAATCAAGCGACTCTAGATGAGTTTTGTACTATAATATGACAACCAAATTTGACATACCAACGCTTGGTGGATTCAACTGAGCTAGGATCTAAAACCCTGGTTGATATAGCTTGTTTCTTCATAATTAAGGCAAAAATATTTTAGGATTATTTAGTTAAACGATTATCGTAGATTTATTGAATTTATTTCTCTACGTTAGGAATTGTCGTTTTGAGGCGTGTTTTTTTCGCTGTTTTTTGAGAAGAGTTGAATCCAAAGTTACTACGATATTACGCCAGCGACGGAAATTGGGGAGGCTAAGGTGGACTTTAGCCCACCCCAAAGTTTCAGAAAACAATTTTGGGCCCCTATACTTTATCATAAAAATTACATTTGGCCCACCAATGAATTTAGATTATCCCTTATATTTATATTTGATTTTTCACTCAGCAAAGAAGGGATATATATTGAAAGAATGAAATAATACAAAACCCACCAGCTAAAAAAGGTGAACAACACACTAAAACCCAACTGGAAAGTAGAAAACCCGCGGAACAAAACCCCAACAAGATATAAATTAGTGAGGAAAGAAATTTTCCCACCCCATAATTATATTTATATTTAATTATGAATTTAAATTATATTTAATAAAAAATCTCTTTCAATCAACTTACATATATTGTACATAGTTTTCATTTTTTTAGATGTTTCTTTTTCTTAATAGCTTGAACCGTTCGATATCAAGGTACCTTTCAAAAAATGAAAGAAAGATCAATAATTTATTAGTTGTGGCAAGTTCTCTACTCTGTAAGATTGATTGTGTTCGATATACAACATACTTCTGGGTACTTGCTTATTTTAAGCGTGGACCCATTTATTTTGAAAGTAAACCTTACTTTTTCGATACCACGAATTTAGTTTTGGATGTATTTTCAAATTGGCCTACTTTGGTTTTGATAATTATTGAATTAGTCCTGACATGTTAGTCAGTTGAACTATATTATAAGGATAATACTGAATATATTAGTCAAGTTTTTCAAGTGTAATAGTGTTATTTAGCTCTAAAATACAGATGAAATTTCCAAAATCTGAAGCTGTTTATGGCCGTCTAACATATTGATACATATACTTTGCACCATACCTTTATTGTTGAAATGTGCTCCGATTAGGATAAATGCTTGATTCCACTCTCGAATTTAGCTACTTTTATGACTTTGTCGCTCCTATCATTTTTTTTAATTGGGTATTCATGAAAAATAATTTAATCACCCATATACAGATTTCTTGTTCCATCGTTGAATACTCCACTCGATAGCTATAAATCCAAGATCCAATAAAATATAATAAAAATCGAATTTGTTGTTTGTAAAGAAATGGGTTGGCTCCCCTCTTAATTTTTTGTGCTCAGTTTTGGCTAGTAATGTTATGGGAGAGCGACCTTCCCTCGTTTGCAAGGCTCGACTAGTATAACCAAATAAGACAAAACAAAAACACAAAAAAGGGAAAAAAAAAATGGAAAAAAAAGGAAACAAGAGACATGATAGACTATCAGTCGTACAACCTACCTAAAGTTTGTGACAGCTCGTAGAATTGACATGTCCAAAGTTGAAACTACATATGCAACATAACCATGCATGCAACTCTACGTGGGTGAATTTGCTAGATACAACGACCATTTCCATTCTAAGTTTCCCAAGATCTTATTTTAAAATAGATCGAGACCTAAACCCTAAAAGCTAAATTTAGTAGTGTGATAGACTGCGCCAATAACGATCACATGTTTTCACTTGTTTATCCAGTCGCGAATTATGCCCATTTTAGCCCATCCCAAGAACTCCTGAGTCCTGACATTAATAAGTGAGTTTTATGCTTGACAGATAAACAAAACTTGGGACCCACTTTCGCTACAAATATTTAATATGTGTATTGAGACCCACTATCTTCCTATAAAACTCGGCTTGATTCAATTTTATCATCATTGTGGAGTAGATCTCAAAAATAAACCTAAGCCCTCATACTAAACCTACGCGAAAATGAAACCTGCATCTTCTACAATTCTCAGAGCTCTCAAATGTGTAAGATCATCCTCAAAATTGTCATCATCGACAGTGGAACCGTTGCCTACCTCTTGTAGTTCATTAGATGAATGGTTGTCCGGGGAACTCGAAACACTAAGGTTACAGAAGAATGAAAATGAGCCCACATCATCATCAGCAGGTGCTAGATGGTTCATGCATGCAATAGATGTAGCTGTAGGAAAACTGAATCTAATAGTGATGTATCAATATTCAAGAAGTTTGATTAAGTTAGAGATATTAATGATGCAAGAGGTATCAGTAGATAAGATAAAAGTTGTTTCATAGATAGTCCTTCTTATCATTACAACAAAGCAATATATAGCTAAAGATAAGGACTACAAGAGAACCCTAAAGGGATAAACCTAGGATATTCCCTGTAAGAAACAAACAAAGGAAAAGCAGTAATAAAACTAGATAAAGAACATAGTTACTGTCTAATACTCCCTCTCAAACTAAGGCTGAGGAGTCACAAAAATGCATCAGTTTGTCTCGAAGTCCCGCAAGTAGTGGCAGAGAGAGACTCTTAGAAAAACATCAGCAATCTGTAGGGTAGAAGAAATGAACTCAATATCCACTGTGCCAGCTTGAACAAGATCACGAATGTAGTGGTAGGTCAGTTCTATATGCTTAGAACGTGCGTGAAAAACTGGATTCAAAGCTAAAGCACGAGCTCCCAAGTTATCACATAAAAAGTGACGAGGAAGAGAGACTTGTATGTTGAGTTCTTCAAGCAATGTAGCAATCCACATAACTTCATAGGCAAGACATGATCGTGCTTTGTACTCAGCTTCTGTGGAAGATTTGGAGACAGTAGGCTGTTTCTTAGACTGCCAGGACACAACAGTAGAACCAACATAAACGCAGTATCCAGAAGTTGATCTTCTAGAGTCAGAGCATCCAGCCCAATCTGAGTCAGAGTAACCAGAGATGATGGTGATACCAGAGCCTAAAGAAGACTTCAGGTATCCCAGAATTCTTTTAACCAAAAGCATATATTCTGAAGTTGGAGCATGAAGGAACTGGGAGGCATAGTTTACAGTAAACGTAATGTCTAGTCTTGTAATAGTCAGGTATTGTAAGGTTGCAACTATGCTTCTATACTCCGAATGATTGTGCAGTAGCTCACCAGCATGGATAGAAATTCTAGAACCACTAGAAACTGGAGTTGCTGAGGGCTTGCACTCTAACATGGCTGTCTTCTCTAGAATTTCAAGTGTGTATTTCCTCTGAGTTAATAGTAGGTTGTTGCTGCTAGTATATTTAGTAACCTCCATCCCTAAGAAATAGTGTAGATCACCAAGATCTTTCATAGCAAAGGAGGTGCTGAGAGTGGACACAAACCTTGACAGCAGAGAAGGAGAGCTACCAATGAGAATAATATCATTCACATAAAGAAGTAGAAGCAGTACTTCACTGTTTGAGAAGTAAGTAAACAATGAGTGATCATAGTCACTCATGACAAAGACAACATTGATAAGAAACCCACTGAATTTCTCAAACCAAGCTGTGGGAGCTTGTTTGAGGCCATAGATAGACTTGTTGAGCTTGCAAACATGCTTAGACTTTGAAGGATCCATATACCCAGGTGGTTGTTGCATATAGACTGTCTCAGCAAGATCACCATGCAGAAATGCATTTGAGACATCAAGTTTCCTAATGACCCATCCATTTGAGACAGCAATGATGAGAAAAATTCTGATAGTACTTGCCTTAACCACTGGACTGAAAGTCTCATTGAAGTCAATTCCGTCAACTTGATGAAAAACTTTTGCTACCAGTCTGGATTTGCATCTTTCAATACTTCCATCAGAATGTAGCTTCACTTTATAGACCCACTTGCCCCCCAGCACATTCATAGAGGGATGATACTCAACCAAATTCCAAGTATTGTTCTGTGTAAGAGCATTATATTCACTGTCCATTGAGGGTCTCCGGATAGGACTTTCAAAAGCAGACTTGAAGGATTTTGGTCCTCTGATTTGTTGCAGCTCAGTAACATAAGCAGAGTGAAGTGAATGAGCTACTGTAAAGTGAGTTACAAAGTCAGGGTGATGTTTGGTTTTAGTAATACCCATTTTTGATATGGTAATCATAGTATGAATGGATGCAATTGATGAAGAAGGTTCATCTGAGTGAGCTGGTCAAGTGATATCAGTGTTAAGAGGTTCTGGTGAATGGATATCAGTGCTCAGAGGTTCAGTTATGTCACCAGTAGGTATATCAGTATGATTAATATCTTTATATGAGGGTGGTGGGTCATAAGTAAGAGAAATGGGTAATGTAGCAGTGTTATCAATTGGTGAAATGGGTGAGGAAGTGCAGGTACAAAAAGAAAATGAAGTATCCTCAAAGATCACATGTCTGGAGATAAAGGTCTTTTTTGTAGAGTTATCATGGCACTTATAGCCTTAGTGAATTGGGCTGTAACCAATGAAGGTGCACCTGGAGGACTTAGGAATGAGCTTATCTTTTCTATAAGGGCCTAAAAAAGGGTAGCAAGTGCAGCCAAAAACCTTGAGAATTGAAAAATTGGGCTCTTTGTGAAACAATACTTCATATGGGGTTTTATAATCAAGCAGCTTAAAGGGGGTTCTATTTATGACAAAGGTGGCAGTTAAAAAGGAGTCATACCAAAAGGATTTTGGCATGCAATCTTGAAAGGACATAGTGTTGCCCATCTCAGTGATGTGCCTGTGTTTTCTCTTAGCTACTCCATTTTGCTGAGGTTTGTGAGGACATGAAGCACAAACTGCAACGCCTGAGTCATCCAGAAACTTTCTCAGAGAGCCCTTAACCAATTCAAATGCACCATCTGTCTGGAAAGTCTTGATCTTGCAGGAGAGAATATTTTCATTAAGTTGCTTGAAATGTTTGAAGCAGACAGTGCTCTCATCTCTGATTGTCATTGGATAGATCCAATGAAACTTGTTGTAGTCATCTATAAAGAGAATATAGTATTTGTAAGCAAGATGAGACAATGTAGGAGAAGGTCCCCAAATTTCACTGTGAATAAGCTCAAGTGGTGTTTTTATGACCCTTGTTTAGGACTGAAAAGGAAACCTCTTACTCTTTCCTAGCTGGCATGAATGACACAAAGAATCTGCACACTTGTTGGTAAGTTGAATGTGAGAAGAAAGACTGAGCCTTTGAAGTATATTGTGAGATGGGTGACCCAATCTATTGTGCCAAATTGTAGATGGAGCCTGAACTGAGATATTTGCTTCAATAATAGATGTCACATGAGCAGTAATAGGTACAAGCTTCTATCTACTTTGCCTTCAGCTAAAGGTTGATTTGTTGACAGATCATGAATGCGAAAACCCCTGGGTAGGAACTCAATTAAGCATGAGTGTTCATTTGTGAATTTTCCAACTGAAATGAGGTTCCTATGTAAAGTTGGTACATATAGGACATTGGTTAAAGTAAATGTGGTTGTATCAGTATGTAAAATAGAGGTACCATCAATGGTGATAGGCAACTGATCACCATTTCCAACCAACACCCTTTCAGATCCAGTGTACGGAGTGGGGTTGTGAAGGACAAAAATATCATTTGTCATGTATGATGTTGCTCCTGAGTCAGGGAGCCAATCAGTAGCTGCAGAAAAGGCAGGGTCTTCAGAAATAGCAGTTGTATGAACTTGAAGGCACATATTTTCCCGTGGGTTATTGTTGGTGTTGTTATTGGTATTGGATTTTGAAGTTGTATATCGATAGAAGATTTGTTAGCGGTGTGGCCATTGTTTTTGCAGATTTGGCACTGGATATTGCTAAAATCAGTAATTTTGAAAGGTTGAGTATTGGTATCTTTATGGGGTTTAAAATAGGTGTTGAACGAAGTATCTTTATGAGGTTTTAGAGATGTATCTTTAGATGTAGAAGGTTGGAAGGTATTTTTAGTAAAGAAGGCAGAGTTCATAGCAGAATCCAGACTCTTAGTGATATCAGCTTCTTGTGTAGACAGCCATTGCTCATGATGAATGAGTCTAGATCTAAGTTCATTGAAGGTAAGTGGAACGTCTCTGTTTTGAATAGAGATAGTAAAGTTGTCGTACTCCCTACCAACACCATTGAGAGTATACATAACAAGATCAGACTCAGGAACATGTTCATTGATAGCAGCTAGAGAATCAGTGATCTCCTTTAGACGAAGAAAATACTGAGACATGGAGGAAGAACCTCTTCTAATGTTGTGCAACCGATTCCTAAGCATAGTCTTTTTCGCAACAAATTGATCTGAAAAAGTACGTGCAAGATTTAGCCATACCTGCTTAGATGTAGATAACCCAATGATAGAAGAAGAGATAGAAGGAGTGAAGGTGGCGTTCAAATCGAATCCACGGCCTGATCCCATGGAATGGAAACAAACAATTGCTCCGATTCTATGATCGAATCCACGGCTTGATCTCATGGAATGGAAATAAACGACTATATCATCTCATTACTCCGATTTCATGATCGAATCCACGACTGATCTCATGGAATGGTAATAGATAATTTTATTACTCCGATTCTATGATCGAATCCACGATCTCATGGAATGGTAATGCTTGTTTTATTATTCCGAATTCATGGTCGAATCTACAGCTATCCTATGAATTGATAATAAATAACTAATCATTTTTATTACTCCGTTTCATGAATTATTCTCCACTGAATTTCATGAATTAGTAATAAATACTCAACAACCGGGCATCTGGACCATCACTGAGTAAGCCCCAAAAAAATAGTGCAAGTGTACTCGACAATGATGCACGACTGAGCACCCGGATGCACAAACGAGCATCCAAAAATATGGACAGATGAGGAATCCTACGCAAAACAGGAGAAAATAACAAATAATAATAAAATAATAAGAGGCGTCCAGGGACCGGGCCCACCGACCAGCCGGCCATGCCCTAGCCGTGGCCGGTCCCATGCCTCTTTTTATTATTTTTCCCCATTTTGTTATTTTCATGAACTCATGAAAAACTCCTTCAATTTAGCAACTTTCCTTGTTTGTGCAAAACTCATCGATTCTTCATAACTTCATGGATTCATGAAATAATATTATAAAATAGGGAAAGGTGTGCGGACCGGGAAACCTAACAGGCCGTCCATGCCCAAGTCGTGGCCGATCCCACACCTTATAATCCCTAGCTTTTATAATTATTGTTCCCCAATCTCATGAAACTCCTCCGTTTCAACAAAAACTCATGGACTCTCCATAACTTCACGGATTCATGAAAAATAATTATAAAATAGGGAAAGGTGTGCGGGACCGGGCAACATAGCCGGCCGGCCATGCCCTAGCCGTGGACGGTCCCACACCTTGAAATCCCTAGTCTTTTATAATAATTATTTTCCTCAATTCATGAAACTCTTTGGTTTGAGCAAAAATCATGATTTCGTCATAACTTCTCAAATTTTGCTCGAATCATGAAAAACCAAAAGCCAACATGGTCACACGACCGGATAGCCCCCCACGGTAATTTTAAATGCTAAAATACACTTATTTTAATATTTAAAAAATATTGATCAATTGAGCATACATGCTCATTCTGACAAAAATCTAGAATTTCAGTCAAGATGAAACTCTTCTGAAAGTTCACAATGTTGCTCGAACGCACATCAGAAAATACTGAAAGTCTCAGTACGGAGACACGGACACCATGGCAATGCGTGCATGCCTTAATGACCGACCAGAGTCATCCCTAGGGCTTGCACAAAACCGGTCCCACACGTTTTCATAATTCTGACCTAATTTGCTCAATTGCTCATATTGGGCCCAAACTCTCTCCAACCAACCTAGAGATTGCTCAAACGGCCAACAACTGGTCCCGTGACCACCAAGAGCCGGTAACATGCTCTCTTGGTCGGTCCCCCATCCTTCATACCTAGGTTTTATCACCTAATGCTGAACCCAGCAATATTTCAGTAAATGATGAAACCGGCATTTAATCATCATTCTTTCACCAATCCTCAAACTGAGAACCCTGGTGCATGCTCACTCGAGTACTGGGCACCACATGGACTCCCATCATCCCATGTGGTCGGTCCCTCTATCACTCATGACCTATTTTCAGCGATTCATCAACTATGATCTGAAATTAGGGTTTCGAATAAATGTTCTACGAATCATCATTCTGAGCAAGATTCAGGAACTAATGAATTTATATTGATTCAGCAACCAACATCTGAATTAATCATATAATATTTGGTAATCTTCCAATATTTTAATATTTTATTGGGTCACGTCACCAATAAATATTTCGTTGAATTAAGCAATATTTGCTCAGTTTCTCAAATATTGATCCATCTATCAATATTTAGTAATTAGTCGAATTGATCAATACTTGATCAATTGCACGTCAAATTATCAACATTCAGTATTTTTTTGAATTGAGCAATACTTCCTCAGTTGCTCGTCAAATCCTCAATATTCAGTAATTCGCCGAATCGAGCAATACTTGCTCTCCCTCAAATACTGGTCAGTAATTCATCACTAAATTTACAATATTGACACTATTTCAGAGAACTACATGTTCGATCCATGAATCGCTGAGCATCACCATTTATGCTCAATTCAACAAAACCTAGACTCACTGTCTAATCGATCAACAACTACTGACTAATTAATACACGTCTGTCATGCAGACTCCACGATTCGTGAGACATCAATCACGTCAAATTGGGGATAACAACTAGGGTTTTGGTCTGGCGTCCTACAGCACGTGGATTCATCCACAATGATAAATGTGAGTAAGTCGTGTCAACAGTTGAAGGAGTTATTAAAGTAGTGGGTGAATGGTCAACCAAGTCTCCGCACAAATTGGAACTGGTTTCACCACGATCTCCCACTTTCCCACTCTTTTACTCAAGAAACCGTCACACTTACAGGGATCAAGGTGTTCACAACTCTGACAATATAAATAAGTCCATGAATCTATGATTTAAGACAACAAATGATCACCAGCTATCAGCGATTGTCTACACAGAATTTATCGAGTAACTACTCTCAAGAATTCATCAATCCATCAGAACTTGTTCGAACTCATCAGTTCACCAAAATTGCAGAAACCTTCAACACACCCACAATCCTTGATCATCATTGATCCCACACAATTCTCAGCTTCCCTCCTACAGATCAACCCATCTTTTTCTTTGCGACCGAATTGACTATGGAATGTCCATTGACTTGGTTTAGTCTGGAGTCATACAGATTGATCTCTCGAATCTAAGCACTCACTTTGCAGTGCATCTGTGTAAGGTTGAACAGTTTGCTCGGTTGAGGAGTCTCGACAACACGCTCGTCTCTTTATTTCCCCAAAAAACCAGCGACTCGTTTTCCCCCATCTACAATATAAAACTGACCTACCACTACATTCGTGATCTTGTTCAATCTGGCACAGTGTATATTGAGTTCATTTCTTCTGCCCTACAGATTGCTGATGTTTTTACTAAGAGTCTCTCTCTGCCACTGCTTGCGGGACTTCGAGACAAACTGATGCATTTTTGTGACTCCTCATTCTCATTTTGAAGGGGAGTATTAGACAGTAACTATGTTCTTTATCTAGTTTTATTACTTCTTTTCCTTTGTTTGTTTCTTACAGGGAATATCCTAGGTTTATCCCTTTAGGGTTCTCTTGTAGTCCTTATCTTTAGCTATTTATTGCTTTGCTGTAATGATAAGAAGGACTATCTATGAAACAACTTTTATCTTATCTGCTAATACCTCTTGCATCATTAATATCTCTGACTTAATCAAACTTCTTTAATATTGATACATTACTATCAGATTTAGTTTTCCTACATGGTATCGGAAGGAAATCATTAACAAGGTTTACTGGGATCTGTGTCCACCTTACGCCGTCACCATCAATACCTTATCATCACTAATATCTCTTGAATCTGATGTCTACACCACTCAACACAGAGATACCTCTCAACAGTGATACTGAAATACCTGAACAACCTTTCTCAGAAAACAACTCTGGAGAAACACATAACCATGAAAACACAGATAACCCAACCTTTGATTTCAACATCTCTACCTTACCCTTTACAACTATCACAAGCTTGGTTACTTCAAAATTTGATGACTCTAACTATCTCATCTGGAAGAATCAGATGGAATCTATACTTATCTGCACAGATCTGTTTGGTTTCATCGATGGAAGCATCAAACCTCCTCCCGCTTCTATCATGGTTGGATCTACTGAAGTCTTAAACCCTGAGTATCTTAAATGGAGGAAATGGGATTGCTTTGTCATTTGTTATTGCTATTCCATAGAATCAGGCCGTGGATTCGACCATGGAATAGGAGCAATAATAGATCATTCTGGGAATTCAGTGGTGAATGTAACGGCAGAATTAATCTATTGCAGAAAAGATATTATCCAGTTAAAGCGTCACATCCATTCTGAATGGTGCATAGTTGGGAGTCACGGTTTTGTTTATGACCCAAAGGCGTTAATTCTCAATCTACGGAGAACCGCCTGAATCTATACACGGTCTCTCCACATAGTCAGGGAACAATGAGTGTCATCGACGTCCTGAAGGCGTTCATGCTCTCAATCTACGGAGAACCTCCCAAATCGTTCTTCTATGTGGAGGTGGATCTCTCTCCTGCAGTTATGGAACTGTTATTCTGCATAGAGGTCATGATGAAATTCCAGGGATCATCCAGTGGGGATTTTCGACAACATATTCATCATGGCTTCGTAAAATATGAATCGTTGCATGCCTGAAAGCCGTGTCAGAAACATGCCTCATGATTTTACGGTTTTGCCCTTTGCTGAAAATCCACCATCAACATTAAGTCCCCTGCTTAGTGGGGAACAGTCATGTTCCGCAGTAATGCATTCAATGGTGATTTTCAGTCAACGAGATCGGTGGTTGAACTCAGTCTACAAAGGTATGTTTAGAATCCTCGATCTGCTGTAATGGTGTCACGTACAGGCAAATATTTGAGTGAGGATCTTAATAGCGTGATAGAGCGTTATTTTGTGAGCACGGAGAGGTGAGGTGCTGCTGATTTGGTCAGTTAAAAGCCCAGTTTTGGTCGGTTTAGTGCTTGTGGGCCCAAAAAGGAAATCTTTGTGTTAGGAATAAACGTTCGTTCGTTAGTTTAAGAAACAGACAAAATAGACTTTACTCTAGTGATAAAATTTTTGTCTATGCGCTTCCGCGAAAGCCAAAATTTTCTCTTTTTATATATATATATATATATATATATATATATATGTCAGATTTCACAAAAGGGAATAAACTCTCGTTTCAAAGGTGGATGCTCATACGAGAGAAAAGTTTTTTTTTTTGAATAGACGAGCGTCTGTCAGCAATAAAAAAAAATTTCTATGAGCTTTCATGAAATTTTTTATTTTCGATATGTGAGCTTTCATAAATTTTTGAAAATACACTTCTCGTTTCAAAGACGGATGCTCGTGAGATGTAGCAAAAATATATACATATATTTTCAAAGTTACGTGGGTTTCACGTTAAAATATGTATTTTGTAAAATCAATGTTTTGATTTTGAACAACCGTTAAAAGTAGACAATTATTCATGGTGAAATAATGTTTGTATGTGAGTTTTCACAATTGTAGAATGGACGTCTGTCCATAGAGTTCCTGGGACTGGGAGCAGAAGGTTCTTCTTGAGCAAGAGAATATTGACACATCACTGAGGTTCTGCTAAGTAACGCTCAAACCAATGGAAAAACCAACAAGAAACCAAGCCATGCAAGACTCGACGCCATTGACGACTTTCGTCCAAGCTGATACAAACACCTTCCGCGAGCTTGTTCAACGTCTAACTGGTTCACCGGATAGGGATCATGGAACATCTAGTGTACCTCCTCCTCAGTCAAACAGTAATACAGTTGTAACCAATGAAAGTATAACCACCAAAGTAATGGTCTGAAGAAACCAACATTCAAACTGCATGAGAGAAGGAAATACTCCAAAACTAAACTGGAAGTTGTAAATCCCGGTTTTCAATTCAGACCAGGTTCACCGATTTTGTCTCCATCTAGACCTGGTTCGCATAAAACAAAACTAGTCTCTTCCCCAACAAAGGTAGCTAATTATAGTCCAACTCCAAGCCCTTCACGGCCATTTTCAAACTTATCAATCCTCGAAGAAAAAGCACTGCAGAACTCACCATCTGATGGTTTAAAAAATGAGGAAGAAGAGAAGGCAATCCAAGAGAGGAGGTTTTATTTGCATCCTTCCAGCGATCTAGAACAAGTTCAGAACCATAATTGCTAACGTTGTTCCCACTATCCCCAAAGTCTCACCAAACTTAAACGTACGCTTATCTGCTCATATGAAGGATAAGTTCTTCTAGGGTCCGAAATTCAAAGATCATGTATTTTCGCATTTGAATGAACCATGTAATTCGAAATTTCCTAATTTTGTAATAGATTTCAAACCTGGACCCCCAGGTTTGTGTAATTCGGCAGAAAAGAATATGTACCTGCTCTTTAACGTTTTTTTTTTTAATAATGCCTCATTTGGGCATGGGTTTGTCTGTGCAACATCCTTTTTTTAGATTAGAAAAGGGGTTTGTGCAACACCCTCTTTTTACAAGGTCGATATACCGAACCTTAAATAAAGCTTTTTTATCCCAAACAAATTGGGGTAGGCTAGAAATGAGATTTATTAATGAGTTTCATTTTATGAAGGTGTAGTTATCTAAAATCGGTGAGAGGTTAAAGTGGGATTTTAGGGTTTCTAAAAGTGAGTTACCGGAGGTTGAGTATGAACAATTTCACCTAAACCACGCACAATGGCCGTTCAAAGGCTGCTTCAGTCACAGGAGAGGTTTAGGGATGGTCTTAGGGAGGGAAGCAGACGAAGAGAGAGATCAGAGAATTCTAGGGTTTGAAGAAGAATTGCTCTGAGAGGTTATGAGAAAGATCGTCGTAGCTTGGAGAAATAGAGGACCTATTTATAACTGAATTCTGTAATCTCAGGTAGGTGAAGATAAGGATTGCTTTCCGTGTCGTGCGGTGAAATTCTCCCATCTCTCCAGCAATATATAAGCATAAACTAGGTTGAGTTTATCTCATTATTCCACCGCCTTTACTCTCTTCTGCAGTGATAAATAAGTCGGGTATTTATCACACGTGTCGTTGACCGCCAGACCAAAACCCTAATTGTTATCCCCCCATTTGTGTGAAGCTAAGCCAGCCTTTGTGATGATGTGTTGAGGGAGAGAAATATTCTCTTTAGCCGATTTGGTCAAGATAGAGAGATATTCTCTCATTTATGAGAATGACTACGATGAGTCACGTGAAAAGGCATGGAATGCATCAGGAATCGTGTGGAGAGTGTGAGAGGACTTGAGGTTGAGATCCCTCTCTCCATGGCCGATCACATATGTCATATAGAGACCGTATTATTGCTTTTGTGTCCCTTTGTTGAGCATGCAGAGCTCAAGAGAGCTTATCTACGTTTTTGGATAGACATGTGTAGTTCAGGCTCAATTTACTAGCCGTGAGTGATTTTGAGAGGCTGAGAAATAGTCTTGAGCCCTAGGTAAGACGTGTGCCTATTATGGGGAATATTCGGCCATGTCTGAGATTTCCCGAGAGTTTTGAATCTCACTGAGATTTTGCGAAGAGATGTAAATCTCTTCTGGATTGTGAAAATAGATGTGAATCTCTTTGAGATTTTGTGGAGAGATGTGAATCTCTCCGAGATTTTGAGAAGAGATGTGAATCTCTTTGAGATTTTGCAGAGAGATGTGAATCTCTCCGAGATTGATCTTATAGAGAGATGTGAATCTCTCCGAGGTTTTGCAGATGGATAAAAATATCTACGAATATTTTCTTAACAGATCCAAATCTCTCTGTGGTCAGCTGGGACTCGTCCTGAAGAGAGAGAAAAGGATTTGTACGTCCGATTAATGTCACAGCGCGAATTTGGGTCACCTGTTTTTTACCAGCGTATCTTGCAGAGATATGTTATGAATCAATTGTGTCTGTATTTATGAGGTCAACAAGACCAGTGTATCTCGAAAGGATGTTCTAGGAGTCTGTCGAAAGGGCCCGGAGGCAGAATAACCAGTGTATCTCGCGGGGATGTATTAGGAATTATTCGGAAGCCTCGGTAAGTCGAGTCAGAGCCAAAGTATACATGACCAGTGTATCACGCAATGATGTACTAGGAATCAGTCCTTGATCTTAAATAGGGTGAGTCGTGCTTATAGGAGACATATATGTCTATTCTCTGGGTCATAAGTCCGTCGAGGAAGGTTTTACGCATCTACAGAGCCTACATGACCAACACTATCTCGTCGATGATTTATACTAATAATAATGGCATCACAATCAGTTGCGTCTTGCGAAGACATGCTGGAATTGTGGCTGTTCTGGTTCATAAGTCTACCGGGGACGTTTTACGCTCTACAGAACCTACGTGACCAGCAATATCTCGTCGAGGATGTGCGCTAGGAGTCACGACATCACGACCAACAGTGTCTTGCGGGGACGTATACTAGAAATTGTGGTTATGAATGCCTTGAGGACCAAGGGCTTAATCTCTCCCATGAGAATTAAATTCTGTCTATGGTCTGAAATGACACTTTTGCCTCTTATCCAAATTTCACCATCTACATTAAGTCCCCTACTCATAGTAGAACCTTGATTGTTCTATGATGAGTATATAGATAGTTACGAATCGTTCAGGCGCGAAATTGCAATCCACTTGCGGAGTCCCCGAATTGATGCTTAGTTTTTGCTTGCTCTGATTCTAGACTTCGAATCAACTCTGGATTTGGGAGCTTTCTGAGATTTTGTGTTAGAAGACGTTACTAGCGTGGAAATTAAGACTTGATGAAGTAATATTTCCATTTTGAGAGACTAGATTTGTGAATTAGGGTTTCTTTGATCAAAACCCTAACTCTTTATTTTGTGTAACTCTGAGCTTGGAATTGACCCTGGACTTAGAATATTTTTAGGCTTTCGCATTGGGAAGTGAGTATTTGGGGAAGAGAGGGATTTGAAAATTAGGGTTTACTTGGACAAAACCCTAATTTCCTCTCTTTGTGCATCCTTGAGCTTGCGAGTTTGTGCTAATGAGTATTTGGGGAAGAGAGGGATTTGAGCGGCTTCTTGGCTATACGTGAGGTTAGAAAGTTCCTATGAGAATAAATTGGCACTTACCTTTGAATTTACTGAGTCCATATCCCATTAAATTCTGAATTCAGGCTTGTACTGCACCTAAAACCCTAATTTCTCTTTTTGTCCGCATCTGACTCCTTCAGACACTCTAGAGATGCTTGAAGAGGCTTGGTAGGCGTGCATATATCTTGAAGGGTTAGAGCCTTGTTTTACGAGATCTCGTTCAATCCCTTACACTAATCAGACACCCCTTTTCCGAGAGAAAATGCTTATATTTGAAATCAAGGGTATTTTCGTCAAAAACCAATATGAGCCTGATTTTTTTTTGACATGAAATACTTCATGAGATTCCTTAGGCATGCTCACGGCTTGAGAGAGGAATAGAGGCGCATGTCTGGTCTTGGTTTTGGAAATTATAAACTCAGACTTCCCCATTTAAGCTAAATTCCCTTTATTTTCTCTGAAATTCTGCTTTTCTGGATTCCGTTTCAATCCCATTCTTCTTAGAACACTTATAAATCTCAATATTTACGTGTATGGAGCCTTTGGAATGAGTATATGAGATCTTGGTCGGTCTCTGGCTGTATTAGGGCTTTCTTCTTTGAAAATACTCAGAATTGCGAAATAAGGGTGATTTGGTCAAATCCCTTATGAAGTCGTTTTTGTTGAAGAGTAATGCCCTGAAAGGTATTGAGAGATGTGTATATACCTTCCAAGAGAATGGGGAGAGGCTCGCTCGGTCCTTTCTCTTTTATAATAAATCCCTTTTCCGTAAAATTCTTGAAGTTAGTGTTATTTTCGTCAAAACCCTAATTTCCTTCGACTTTGATCTCTCTGAAAAAATCCCGAGAAAATAAGTGACAACCCACTGGCTTAGGAGAGAATTCTTACGCATGGAAAGGGATTGTTCACTTCTTAGAAGAAAAAAACCCTCAGTTTCCTTATTTGATCCAAATTCCTCTAATTTCCTCTTTTATCTCTAATTCTTTTTCCTTTTGCTTCAAGGCTTCCATTTTGAGATAGAATTGAAAAGAGAACTATTTTTTCACCTATATTTTGCATGCACTAGGCACGGAATCCCGTCTACGGTTCTTCCACGAGTTTCGCTTGTATTTGAATTCCTTATTTGAGCAGAATTCCTCTTTCTGTATGAATGTTGCTGGAAACCCGTTGATTATACTTGATGATTGAAATTAATTCTTGATACCTGAGTTTTTATCATGGAATGAATGTTGTTGGATGAAAACATCTTTATTTCCTTAGGTGATAGCTCTATTCGTCTTTGAAAACGATCGATATTAATCTTAAAACTGATGATATCAAAGTTAGCATAAGTACTGACGATCTTGAGTTTGCTGATGTAGATACCCATCCTTCGTTATTCATTGAGGTATCCTAGATAAGTCTTGAGATTTATCTCTCCTTAATCATATCTGATGCATACTTCTTCGACCATTGAATAAATAGAAGTAGTCGTATTTGTCAATGATTCTTTTCGTTTAGGTGTTTGTCATAAAACTTCAGATTTGAGACACTTAGGGAGAATGGATGTAAAATCTTCATAGAGACTCTGATTTGAGTCACGGACCCCAACTTTGAAAGGTAAAAGGATAATATTTATAATGCAAAAAGAATCACTTGATTCCAAGTTCCTTTGGTCAATCAAATCTGTGTACACTTTTGACTTCAGAAATCTCGTATAAATATTTCAGGAGTTTTTCAGATTGCACTCCTTCTTCTTCTCAGCTTCAGATAGGGATCTTGACCCATGGTGAACAGCCACCAAATCTTTGTATCTGTTGATGAACAAACCACCATCTCAATCTCCGGCAAACGGTAAGGAGAAATGTAGACTACATCACATGTGCTTTTCCATTGTGTAAAGTCAGTCACCAATTTCATTCGTTTCAGCGTATTCAAACTTTGTAACATGCTAAGCCCATTGCATTCTAACTTAGTAGCTACACTAAGCCTACAATAATTAGTGGTACTTCACACAGCTTGCCGTAATCAAATGCCAAGAAAATGAAAATTCTCTTTTACCTTCAGTATTGCATTCATCATCCACTGGCGAGCAGAAAATCCAATGACACGAGCTTTGAGCTTGTGTACCACACGACCATTTAGATGCTTTCCCTTTCTTTTCGTAATTCAAGCCATTGGACCTAAAAAGAAATAAAAACAAACGTAATATACAAAATTACAAGAAAATTAATAAGAAAAGCATGAGAAATCGTCATCGAAATTAGGTGTTTTAGACACCTATCAAATTCCCCCACACTTAATCTTTGCTAGTCCTCGAGAAAACAAAACAAAAAATAAAATATAATAACTCAGTTTCGTCGAGGTTACGGTTACTTTTAGCGAATGTAACAAGCCTTTAAACCTCTAGGTTTCCCTAGTGGACGAGTTATAGTCTCATGAATGTTTACAAGAGGTGTACCTACAAAACCTTTTACTCCAAGTTCTAATTACTTGTGAAAAATCTATGAACGAATCCAAAATGATTATAGGAGGAAGTACCCTGATGCAAATCCAATTCATATATAAGTAAACAAAACTCTACTCAAAAATTCGAACAAACCATAATACTCAGAATCTAACTAACCATAATCATACATTAATAGATTAAGAAGATGGATATAGAGATAGATGTTTGCGAATGTTGACTAAAGTGAACGGTGTTTCCCATATCTGTCTGAAGGTCACTGCCAAGATGAACCTAGGAATCCTAATGGATTGAGATACTGGTATGAATTCCAATATCAACTCAGATGACATATACACGGGAACAAGTGGTCGAAAATCTTAATTCTAGATCAACTCAACTGGCATATACAAGGGAACCAATGGTCGACTTATTAACAAAACAAATAAATAATATATATTTTTTTTTACTTTTTTTCTTTTCAATTTTTTTTAATGGCAACATGATTAGATCTTTTGGATCCAAGCGCATGCTTCTTGTCAGCAGATTACATGGTAATTCCCATGGATCCTTCATTCCATGCTTGTGTAGGCGACGTAGACAGGGATAACACACATATATTGCGATCCAAGTGTCAATCTTTTTTTTTTCATTTTTTTTTAATATATATACTCTGATTATTTGTTGAGAATAGTTTATGCTCAAGTTGTAACAGATCTATGGACATCTTTGGGGATCACGCGCTTCACTGTGCTAAAGATGTTGGAATTAAGTTTCGACATGATGTTATTCGTGATGTTATTGCTGACATTTGTTACAAAGCTGGTGTACCTGCGCGTAAGGAAGTTTCTCTTGTTTTTCTGACATATGATGACAGAGACTTGAGGCCGGCTGATATCCTTGTTCTCAACTGGGAGAATGGTCAAGATGTTGTATGGATGTTACAGGTGTCTCACCTTTAACTTGTGAAGGTGTCCGCTCTTTCGTCCCAGGCACGGCTATTTCTAGTATTGCTTCACGAAAACGTACTAAATACCTTGAAAAGTGTGTTTCACACGGCTATGGGATGGGTGTCTTAGCTTTCTCTACTTTAGGAGAACTCGGTGAAGGCACTTTGTGTGTTTTTTCAAGCGTCTAAAAAATTGTTTGGTTAGCAACGACGCTAGTAGTGGCTTGGGTAGTTTTATTTTTCATAGATTAGGCATTGATATTCAAAAAGGAGTTGGAGCTCAGCTTGTTGCTAGGTTACCAACCAAGAGCTTTATATGATTTTTTTTTGTATCTAAAATTACTCATATTCGTCAATAATAAAAGGAAAATTTACTCTGATTGGTCAAATTGTCTGTTTTTTTTTTAATACTCAATCACTCTATTTCATCCTAGCAGTGATAACAGTTCGACGCAAGTGACCCACCAAATCACCTAAATAAACAAAAAGTTTGCAAAAATAAAAAGTAGAAGGTGATATGGTGATGATTCCGAAATATGGTGACAACTATCGTGTTATTTCTAACACTTGAGCTCTGTCCTTTTGACTCTATTTTTGGGTTCCTCAACTCCTACAACCAAGATGTTCCATCCACTAAAATTGGTAGTGCCATCCTAAAGGAACAAGTTTCTAGATTTCAGAGTTTATTTATTTTATTTTTACTAAAGGCATCAAACTCTACAAATTATATACTGAAAAGACGAGGTACCCAAATACATCATAATATTTTTTTTTCTCTCTCTGAATCACATACTTTTTATTAACAATAGTAATTGTTAACAAATTACAAGACCTCAACTGAAATAAGAAAACCAATTACATTTGCTTCATAAAGGAATCCTAACAAAATCTATAATACTCCACATGAGGCATTTCTACTCTTGCTAGGAAATTTGGTCTTCCATAGAAGATCTGTCTCTGACCTGCAGCCAATTTGGCTCCACTTTTTAGCAGTTGTATCTGCAAAAAATTTAATCTCCCTGAAACAGTGACAGAACCTTATTGTTTGGATTCTGCACACAGCTTTCAGCCATCTCATTCTTATGAACCAAGGCATTTTATTATCAGCAAATTCATAGATAACTGGTTTAGAGTATGAGTTGAGGACTATGTTTTGTAACTCTACTGCCGACTCAACTGCATTGACCACTGCATACACTTCTGCAATGTAGTTTGTAGCAATACCAATACCACTAGAGATGGCTCCCATCAGTTGACACAGGTGATCTCTAATCACTACACCAAATCCTATAGCTCCAGGATTTCCAAATGGAAGCTCCATCACAGCAAAACATAACAAATCCAGTGCTTGGTGGTACCCAGAAACAAGGTTTAATGCATTGAAATTTAATTCTTCTTGGTCCCAAATTGAAAAAGAGAATTACCTGGTTATCTTAGTCATGTTCCACTTGTTACTCTTGATTCTTTTCCCTCTTTCAAACACTAATTTTTTGATTCTACATTTAAAATTCTGAATATGGGGACTTACTTGCTCAAACAACTTTTTGTTTTTTCTGAAACCATAGCTCCCTTATGATTGCACTGGCTGTAGTAATCCAACATTCATTAATCAATGGGCTCTTGAAGTTGAAAATACTACATATCCATATCCAAATTTCTGTGCTGAATTTGCACTCCCACAAAAGATGGTGCATATTATCCTGATCTTCTTCACAAATGCAACACCTTGAAGCTAGCTCATACCCTCTTTTAATCATCAATGAGTCATCAACATATATTCCTTGAACTATTTTCCACACATTACTTGCTATAGTAAGATGTAAATATGAATTCCATATAGATTTATAGCACTGCAGAGGAGGTTTATTTCTCAGTAAATTGATTGCTGAAAAAATTATGAATTTACCTTTTATGTCTCCCTTCCAGATTAAGCTATCATCCCCGATTCCAATATCTGGCAACGTGTAAGCTGACAGTATTTGATTTATCCCTTGAGGTATATTCCATTTTCCATCAAGAATTATATCTGCCACCTTCATATTAATATGAGCTTTAACATAATCATTGTATCCAACATCTTCAATTAGAGGATTATTACTAATCCAAGGATAAAACCAAAGAGAGACATTATGAACATCTCCTAAGCACCATCTTATATTTTTCTTCAAGTGATTCCATGCCCATTTTAAGCCTGGCCAAATAGATGAAAGTTGCCAGTTATTCTTCCATTTTTTCTGTCTATCTTGAAATTTAGCCTTTACGAATAATGCCCATTCAACCTCGGAATTAATGATTCTCCATAGAATTTTCATAAGTAGAGCTTTATTAAGGATCTCCAATCTTTGAATTCCCAGGCCACCTTCACTATAAGGGGTACATACTTTCTTCCATGATAAGATTTTATATTTTCTAGTATCACCATCACCAGACCACAAGAAATTCCTAATTATTTTTTCACAAATCTTGATTACAGATGCTGGCCATTTATATACTGACATGCTGTAAATTGGCACACTGCAAAGTATTGACTTTATGAGCACTAATCTATCATGGAACGACAATAATTTTCCTTTCCAAGTAGCCAGTTTCTTTTGCATTAATTCCACCATTGGCCATACTGTGGAAATTTTAACACTTCCAGCATTCAAGATAACTCCCAATTACTTATCAGGTAGTGTACTTACTTCCATTTGGATTAATTCCTTAATTTTCCTTTTTCTTGCTTCAGTTGTTCCATCAACAAAGAGCTTGCTTTTTCCTTTATTTATCATAGGACTCCACACAACTTTCCGTAATCAAATGCCAAGAGAATGAAAATTCTCTTTTACCTTCAGTATTGCATCCATCATCCACTGGCGATCAACAAATCCATTGACACGAGCTTTGAGCTTGTGTACCGCACGACCATTTCGACGCTTTCTCTTTCTTTTCGTAAACTCAACCATTTAACCTAAAAAGAAATAAAAACAAACATAATATACAAAAACACAAGAAAACTAATAACAAGAGCATGAGAAATCATTATCAAAATTAGGTGTTTTAGACACCTATCAAAGAGATGGAACATGCTAAGCAGGCGGCTCGAGATGCAGAGGCCAAAGTGAAGCAGCTGAACATGAAGCAAGAGATTTTCCTTAGAGGCCTATGTTCTTTAGGGTTGATATTTTCCTTTTCTGGGTCCTTTTCCATATGCATATGGTAAAGGAAGAAGACCTTCATGAGTTCTTAATTTGTGCAAACCCTAGATGGCTCTATTCCATATGCGAGTAGGTGAAAACCTTGAGTAAAATTCGTAATAGGAAGTCCTTCCTTGCGTGATTTTCACTCTAGAGGTTGTAGAAACTTCGTTTGACGTCCGATTTCAGTGGTTGACCTCAATTATCGAACATAAAAGACATTCCTTTCATATATTATAGGGAAAAATTAAGATCTAAAGATTTTTTTTAGGTGATAAGTCCAAATGAAGTTGAACTCGGAAATATATGGTTTTACAGCAACTATATATTTCTTCAAGTGTTTTGATGATATCTCTTGGACTATATTTCGCAACATCATTCCCTTTTAACACGTGGTAGAAGAGACATAAACGGATATTTTTCATCAAGGGCGTGTTGTTGAATTCTCTACCCATTTATCTCAGTTCGTCGAGTTATGTAACTAAAGTATGAGTTGCTTCTGAGTAGAGTGGAAATTATAGACTCCTCCTCAAACCAATTGCGAACCCTAGTTTGTATCCTATGTGCGTTTCTTGTCGAGGGATAATTTGAATGCTTCTTCTACTTGATATAGTAATGTTACACACGTATAAAACCCTAAAACATCTTATCTTCAATCAGGATCCGGTACATAGTTGCAATTGCTGAGTACAGAGAAGATGTTGATTGAGGATAATTCGACGAGAGCGGAGAGAGATGCGAGATTTCTGGAGTCACAGATAAGTCCCCTTCATGATTTTGAAGTCCGATCTCTAATAACCTAATCCCAAGTAAATAACATGTTGTGTTGTGGGTTTGGAGACGTCCGTGGAGAGTCATGTCGAGATACTGCCTCATGTATCTTTGTGGACAAGATGAACTTGTTATTCTGCCTCTACAAGCAGGGCCGGCCCTGAGATTTTGCTGCCCCGAAGCGGCAATAAAATTGTTGCCCCATTTTGCAACTCTTAAATCATGACCAGCTTCATCTTGTCTTTGTTTTTTTGTTTTTTTTCATTTTTTAGAAGGGAGGTTACATTAATGATAAAACGATAATAAAAAACAATGGTCTGTTTGATCAAAACCATCCATTCCTCTCAGTTTTGTGTATAGCACCAAATGCGCGACAATTCCTTTCCTTCCACAAATGCCAGATAATAGCATCATATATCTTCTCCCAACTTCCTTACACCTCCCTTTGAGTTCAGTAAAACTGCATACTTCAAAAACTTCTAACAAAAGTTTCAGGTGTAACACAAGATATCCCAAAAGAAAAAACAACAGGGGGAATAGAGACATGAAAAGATAATCAACCCAAGTTCATCATTAACACCTAATTGCTTGCCATATTAGCAGTTAAAATTTCAATCAATTCAAAATGCAAGAAAACAACCAGGGAATGAAGAGATTATCACACCACTAGCGTGATCAAATCCGGATGCTGCGAAGAGCCTAAGTGCAATCATGGAATCCCTTCCACAAATACTTAAGCTGCATCCAAGTTAAATATTACATGTTTTAGCAGTCAAACAAATTATAGATTGGAAAGTTAATGAAACAAATGTAACAAGACAAGTGGACAAAGTTAAAGATCTAAACCAAATTGACAGGGCTTTTACTACAACTTGATTTCTAATTAGACTTGATGAATAAAGAAAACAACAAATTAGCTCATTTTCTACCACTCAATAACTGTTATTAGGTAGGAAAACAGGTAGGAGATGGACCGACAGAGTTTTCGACAGAGAGAGATATTTAAGAAAAAGTTTTGTTTCTCAAACACATTTGTGCTTGTTAGGTATTTAGCACTAACCCCTCTGGTAAATCCCCTTATATCTATGCCCCTTATATCAAACCCTTATAATAACTCTAATTTATGTTACACCCTTCTTTTATGTCCTTATATTTTTATTTAGTCACGATTTATACCATCATAGTTTTTATTTGACATAAAACATCTCTTAAGAAAAAAGTTTTTTGTTTCCCCCCGACTGTGCTGCCCCAAAGTCAAACTTTGCTGATTTTACCTCATGGCCGGCCCTGTCTACAAGGAGTCTTGACAGGGATTCATGTGAACTTCTGTAGCAAAATTATCCGTTGAGATTTATTCTTCATTTGGAAGGATGCTCAACAGAACTTGAGAGTAGTATATGCCTTATGGTACCAGTAGAGTAATAGATACATTCAGGTCCAACTGCACAGTCGATTTTTGTTTGCTTTACTAATGGAAGAGTTCTCTGGGAATCTTCTAGGTAATTCTTCACGTAGAGGAGTCGTGTTTTGACATGAGGAAATTATATGTGATCGTCATATCTTGTCCTTCGCTCATCACGTCTGAGCTTGACTCATGGATTAACATGTCAACTGGATTTTCTCTATAGAAGAGACTTTGACCGAGGGAAATGCTGGTATGCGTCTGAATGAGTAACGTGTATCCCAAAGCTATGGTCTCAGATCCTTATCTTGTTTTAATTTAGTGACAGTAGTTGGTTGTAGATGTATGTCGAGTAAATGAGTTTTATCTGAATTTTTGTCCCCACTTCAGATTTCTTTTCCCTTGGTAGGTTAAGGTGCGAAGATATTCTACTTATACTTCTTGGGTGAACTGAGGTCCCATCGGAAAATGATATTGTATAATCGTTGGTGTAGCCGAGATGGAGGCTCATCGAGACTTAGTCGTACAATTGCTAGGACTTCTCTTCTTTCTGACGGGACGGGTGTTGAGATAGCATATCGACCGGAGGATTTGAATCTTCGGATAAGGATGAGCTTTGGACGAGCAATGTCTTGGAATATAGTCTCATCTTATACTTTGTCGCATTCTGGTCATGATCCTCTGAAATAGGAAAACGACAAGATGCATCTCAGCTGACGATTTATGACATGATGTGGCTCTGCAATGCTTCTGACTAGGTCACAAATTTTTTTATCCTGTAAACGACGAAAATACAAATCCGACAGAAAAAGAACTAGGTCAACCTGATACAGAATGAAAGAGTTATAAGTAAAATATTAAAGTGAAGTAAACTTCCCGAGTCAGGGCCATTGACCTAAACGAATTTTTGAGCAAATATTCGTCAGAATATCCAAGTTTAGATCATCATCTGTTCTTGGAGAGAGATGGTGTCAGCTGGATGGTTGCTCCTTTACTCCGTTGCATTCTTAATGAGCTACATCTTCTCCGGTGAGGCCGATTGCGGACAAAGTAGATCCCGTCCGTGTTATTCCCAATAGTTTTAGTATTCCTTCTCTAGGGAAGATGTAATCGATATAAAATCATTGGATCTATCCCTACTGGTAACTTTAAAGGTGTTTTCAGATAAGTCTGTATATCGATCTGATATTTTTCAAGATTTTGTTGGGTCTCCATTAGTTCTCAAGTATTTAGCCAACGTTTTTAGGGTTGGTAGTAGGTTTTTGTGGAAGTAGCTTAATGGGATGTTTCATTATGCATGAAGATATCCAGGTGATCTGGGACGTACTAACCTATTCACTAAGGTCAAACTCGAAAGATAGAGAAAGTGCTGGTAGGGATAACTCTGTCGAAAAAGTTTGTAATGGATTTACAGAGACTGAATCAATGGAACATATTTTGTTTGGATTGGTGGAATCGGCTTCCTTCCTGATAGTGACCATGATTGAGACCCGTAACTGAGTGAACAACCTCCCACTGTGGTCGCCAAAATATAGTTACCTAAAATCAGTGAGAAGCTAAAGTGGGATTCTAGGGTTTCTGAAAGTGAGTTACGGGAGGTTGAGAACGAACATTTTTCTCCTAAACCACTCACAGTGGCCGTTTAAAGGCTGCTTCAGTCACATGAGAGGTTTAGGGCTGGTCTTAGGAAGGAAGCACACAAAGAGAGAGATCAGAGAATTCTAGGGTTTGAAGAAGAATTGCTCTGAGAGGTTATGAGAAATATCGTCGTAGCTTGGATAAATAGAGGACCTATTTATAGCTGAATTTTCTAATCTTATGTCGGTGAAGATAGGGATTGCTTTCCGTGTCGTGCGAACCAATTCTTCCATCTTTTCAGGAATAGATAGAGATAAACTAGGTTGATTTTATCTCATTATTCCACCGCCTTTACTCTCTTCTGCAGTGAGAAATAAGCCAGGTACATGTCGTAGACTGCCAGACCAAAATCCTAATTGTTATCCCCCATTTGTGTGAAGCTAAGTCATCCTTTGTGATGATGTGTTGAGAGAGAGAAATATTCTCTTTAGCCAAGTTGGCCAAGATAGAGAGATATTCTCTCATTTGTGAGAATGACTAGGATGAGTCACGTGAAAAGGCATGGAACGCCTCAGGAATCATGTGGAGAGTTGAGAGGAGCTGAGGTTGAGCTCCCTCTCTCCATGGCCGATCCCATATGTCATGTAGAGACCGTATTATTGCTTTTGGGTCCCTTTATTGAGCATGCAGAGCTCAAGAGAGCTTATCTACGTTTTTGGATAAACATGTATAATTCAGGCTCAATTTACTAGTCTTGAGTGTGTTTGAGAGGCTGAGAAATAGTATTGAGCCCTAGGTAAGGTGTGCGCCTATTATGATGAATATTCGGCCCTGTCTGAGATTTCCCGGGAGATTTGAATCTCACTGAGATTTTGCGGAGAGATGTAAATCTCTCCTGGATTGTGAAAAGAGATGTGAATCTCTTTGAGATTTTGTGGAGAGATGTGAATATCTCCGAAATTTTGAGAAGAGGTGTGAATCTCTCTGAGATTTTGCAAAGATATTTAAATCTCTCCGAGATTTATTTTGTAGAGAGATGTGAATCTCTCCGAGATTTTGCAGACGGATCAAAAACTCTACGAAGATTTTCTTAACATATCCAAGTCTCTCTGTGGCCAGCTGGGACTCGTCCTGAAGAGAGAGAAAAGGCTTTGTACGCCCGATTAATGTCACCGCGCGACTTTGGATCACTTGTCTTTGACCAGCGTATCTTGCAATGATGTGCTAGGAATCAATTGTATCCGTATTTATGAGGCAGGCAAGACCAGTGTATCTGGAAAGGATGTTTTAGAAGTCTGTCGAAAGGACCCGGAGGAAGAATAACCAGCGTATCCTGCGGGGATGTACTAGGAATTATTTGGAAGCCTCAGTAAGTCGAGTCAGACCCTAGAGTATACATGACCACTGTATCTTGCGATGATGTACTGGGAATCAGTCCTTGATCTCAAATAGGGTGAGTCGTGCTTACACGAGACATGTTTGTCTCCGCAATGGGTCATATGTCCGTCGGGGATGTTTTTACGCATCTACAGATCCTATATGACCAACAATATATTGTCGGGGATGTATACTAGGAATCATGGCATCACAATCAGCTGCGTCTCGCGAAGACATGCTGGAACTGTGGATGTTCTGGTTCATAAGTCTACTGGGGACGTTTTACGCTCTACGGAACCTACGTGACCTGCAGTATCTCGTCAAGGATGTGCTCTAGGAGTCACTGCATCACAACCAGCAATATCTCACGGGGACGTAAACTAGAAATCGTGTCTATGAGTGCCTTGAGGACCAAGGGCTTAATTTCTCCCGTGAGAGTTGAATTTTGTCTATGATCTTGAAATGATACTTTTTCCCCTTATCAAAATTTCACCATCTACAAAAGGTATGAAAGATTTTACGCGGGCTTGCCAGCCTCGACACAACCCACTTTTTTTTATCCTGGCTAAGGTACGGGCCTCATAGGGATACACAGGCTAAGCGACATTCCTTGGCGCTTTTCGCGCCGGTTTTGTATTGGTACCAGAAGAGTGGGGTTGCCATTCTGATGGGATTACGTATTCGCAACCATTAAAATAGGTTTACCCCATATTATCCCTGCCCGGACAGCGGGGAAAGGGGAAAATCACCACTTGCATTCCTGCTAGGATGGGTTTACATGCTCGCGGGCTGACGTTTATCGCTGATGTGCACGTGTGCCTATACAGATGCCAATCCTTCCACATAAGTTCCGCCGATTCAGATCCCATTTCACGACTTCTTCCAAAGTTAATTTCAGTCAACTTCTATTTCTCTTCGTCCCTACAGCATGCTTGGTGAGTCATGTACGAATAGGTGCATCTGGAGGTCTTCGTATGATATGCCCAAACCAAACCAACAAATTCAATATATCATCTACATCAATATCAAAGCATTTTGTGATTTTAGTAACATAGCAAGGTGCTGGAGGAATTTCATTCAATACAAACTGACCCAACAAGTTATTGAAACTGGTTTGAGTTCTCTCACCTCAAGCAGCATAATCGTGGCACTGCTTTGGTTTTCATTTTGAGCAGTGTACCTCTTTTCCTTTTTGGTGGAAATGGGGTGTTCCTCGGGATGATAATACTCATACACCTCCAGCTGTCTCACCACCAAGAGAAAGAGGGGTAACATCCACCACCCCTAAGTTCAATACGTTCTCATTTCTTTCGCCACTTAAAATAGCATCTTGCACAGTGGCACCATAAGCCACAACCTTATCAGGGTTGATACTCTTGCATACTTCCTTCTCGTTAAAGAAATCTTGCAAAAGAGATTGAACCTTAATGTGGAATTCTGATGGACCCACCAACAAGGACAACTTCGTGAACGTCGCTCTTTTCCATCTTAGCATCTGTCAAACATTTCTCAACGGGTTGCATAAAATTTGCAAAAAGTCCATGTTCAACTCTTTAAGTTTAGCATGAGTATAGTAAGAAAATCTTCTATAAGAATCCGAGAGTCATGTAGCTGTCTTTAACCTACGTACGCATGTTTATAGTATTACATGTTATAACCGTTATGTGTAACATGAGGTATGACTTTCTATTTATGTTTTATGTTATTCTCAACAATCGGCTATGTAACCTCCTATTATTATTATTAATTGTTATTGCCTTCTATATAAGGCTTTGTAACCTTATATTATTCTTGAATAAGAACTGAAAATGCGGGGTCTAACAACCACACCCAACAATTTGTTTGGCAATCTGAGAGGAGTTACTCCAATATACTTTCTATAGAATCAACTAGACAGTCAGACTCAATATAGAGTAAAGTATATTAAAGAGTTTAATATCTCTAACTCTAAATTAAATCCGCAATCAGCAAATAGAAATATGCGATCCCGATTGAATATAACAGGAGTAACTTAAACGGTACCAAAGACCAATGTTTGAGTGTTAATCAATTTAAAGCAACAACCCAAGGTCGGATATTCAAATTGATTGAACTTAACGCACAACCTGTGATATTTCAATTATATAACAAAATATAATGCGGAAAAGAAATAAGGATATATTAATTAAATACCCTTAGTTTTGACACCCAATAAAGATACCCTTATACAACAATAAAAAATACCCATATCATTTAAAAACCTTATCCATTAAAATATAGATTACCTTAATACCCTCACTTATAATATTATTTTACATTTAAAAACCTTATCCCTTAAAAAATTTCTTTCTCTAATACTTGGCAGCCACCACCACCACGGTCATTCCACCACCACCAGCACTGCCGCCCCACCACTCCACCACCACCACCACCATTTACTAACTACAACCACCATCAATATTCCACCACCACCACCACCGATATCCACCACCATCATCATTGAAGGTGTTGTCACCGCTGCTGTCGCCACCATCGTCGTCGCCGCCACCACCGCCGCTGCCATCAAAATTAGGTGTCAACAACTGAAGTTGATCCAAAAATCAAAAGTTCAAAAATAACTTTACTAACTAATATTCAGTTTTTTTTGTTTTTTTTTGCGTCAATAATCGAAGTTGATCCCAGTGACTGGAATTAACAACCAAAGTTGATACAAAAAGGTGGAATCCAGGAACAATGTTTCCAGATTATAGTGTCAACAACCAAAGTTGATCCCTTTAAATAGGATCAACAATTGAAGTTGATTCCATTAAGTGGGATCAACAATGAAAGTTGATCCAAAAAAAATGGGATCAACAGTCAGAGTTGACAGCATTTATACGAGTCTGTTTACTGTAAAAACCAATAAACCAACCAGTACCATCAGTCAAACAACAATACACAAACACAAACCAACAAGAAATTCAGCTAATTTTTTTAACAAACATAATTTAAACTACAAACATGACTATACTAATACAAGGAAATGCTGTCAACAATAGGAGTCAGTAGTTGATCCCATAAAAAATGTTGTCAACAACAGGAATTGATCCCATAAATGGGATCAACAGCAGTAGTTGATCCATAAAAAATGGTGTCAACAACAGTAGTTGATCCCATAAAAACTAAAGTCCAGATATTTTTCGACCATGAAACAAAACATGAACGAAAAAACATCAAAATGATTCACCACCAACCTAAAAATCTAACTGCATGCAAAAAAAATTTGTAGCAAACATGATTTAAACTACAAGCATGATTATACTAATCCAAGGAAATACTGTCAATAAATAGGAGTTGATCCCATAAATGGGATCAACAACTGTAATTGATCCATAAAAACTAAAGACAATTACTACCTTCACTGCAACTACACCTGCCACAATCACCACCACCACTACAACAACATCCAGTACCACCAGTACAACACTAAATAAACACAAATCACCTAAATCACCAAAAAAGTTAAGCTAGATTAATTCATACCATAAAGGAGATACCATACAATACAGAAGCTATGCTTAATATCCCCTTCCCATTAAAAACATTGAATAACCTAAACCAAAAAGAAAAAAATGTAAGAGAAACCACGCTCTAATGGAGCAACAAAGCTCTAATTGCAACCGTAAGATATCACCACCACTGCCATCTCTCAACCACCACAAATCAAAACCACCACTATCTTTATCGCCAATTTCAACATTCCCATCGAAACCACTAAAATCTCCATCATTAATTTCATCTTTTTGACCCCTTTCCATATTCATCACCACTAGTTATAATACCACCACCACCAATAGAAACTTAAGCAATCGAAAGAAGATAATCAATCTTTAGTCATATTGAATGATTAAAATTTCAGATCCAATAAATTGGTGACGACTTTCATCTCTTCCTAAATCGATGCAAACATATTTTTAAGAACTAACAATTATCATCGACTTTAGGTTATTCAATCTGAATACAATTGATATTCGAAAATGAATATGATGTTTATAATGCTTAAGATCTGATTGAAGAGGTTAGTTTTTCGTTGATTCATCAATATAAATAGATTGTTTAGGATGTCGTGTGGTGCTGGTGGTGGTGGATTTGGTGGAAGTACAGAAGATGTTCCTGAATCTATAGGCAGCGATGAAGGAGGAGATGGAAATGGTGGTGGTAGCGACAATGAAGACGGAGATGGTGTTGTTATCTGGAAAGAGAGAGAGACCGGATTTAGAAAATTTAGATCTGAAACGAAAGAGGAAGAAACTGATACTCGATAGATAACAGGGTAAATTTGGAAGAAATAAAAACGTTAATGGACCCCTGATGTGCTTATAGATGGAGAGGGGTATTTTTATTGCATGATAGGGGTATTTGTGTAGCCCATCAAAAGAAAGGTCAATTATATAATTACCAAGAAATAACACAAACACCGGAATTTTATTAACGAGGAAAACCGCAAATGCAGAAAAACCCCGAGACCTAGTCCAGTTTGAACACCACACTGTATTAAGCCTCTACAGACTCTAGCCTACTACCAATTAACTTCAGACTGGACTGTAGTTGAACCCTAATCAATCCCACACTGATTCAAGGTACAGTTGCATTCTTACGTCTCTGATCCCAACAGGATACTACGCGCTTGATTCCCTTAGTTGATCTCACCCACAACCAAGAGGTGCTACGACCCAAAGTCGAAGACTTGATAAACAAATATGTCTCACACAGAAAAGTCTATAGATTGAATAAATCTGTCTCCCACAGAGATACCCAAGAGTTTTTGTTCCGTCTTTTGATAAATTAAGGTGAACAAGAACCAATTGATAAAACTGGACTTATATTTGCGAAGAACAGCCTAGTATTATCAATCACCTCATAATAATCTTAATCGACTAGCGAAACAAGATATTGTGAATCACAAATGATGAGACAAAGATGTTTGTGATTACTTTTATCTTGCCTATCGGAAAAATTAATCTCGAGTTAATTATTTCAATTGAACTCAATACGATAGAATCGTGCAACATCATTACACGCAACTACAAAGAAATTAGTTGGGTCTGGCTTCACAATTCCAATGAAGTCTTTGAAGTCGTTAACCTACAATGTCTCGATAGAAACCTAAGGTTAAAGGAGAATCGACTCTAGTTTATGCAACCAGTAACACATAGGATGTATGGGGATTAGTTTTCCCAATTGTTAGAGTTCTCCTTTATATAGTTTTCAAATCAGGGTTTGCAATGCAAGTTACCTTGGTAACAAAGCATTCAATATTCACTGTTAGATGAAAAACCTGATTCAACCAAGATAATATCTTTCAACCGTTAGATCGAACCTAGCTTGTTACACACAAATGAAATGTATCCTCATTTAGGTTTATGTTACCGTACCCAAACGTCTACACCATGTTGGTTCACAAATATTCAACCGAGGTTATCCATATGATTACTTTCATATCAATCTTATTCATCTTAACCATAACTAGTTCAAATGACTCAAATAAAACTAGTTAAAGAGTTGTTCAATTGTTATATTCTCATAGAATTATACAAGAACACAATTGAAGCAAAATCGGTTTGATTGATTCGAATCAATCATGAACATTATATCCACGGTTTGCAAAGATTACATTCCTTATTATATAAATGTTTATGTTCATGTTCATGTTCATAACCGATTTTAGAACTTTAACCTTCAAGTATGCAAAAGGGTACGCATACTTGAAATACCCGGACTAAGATTGGGTTGCGCCAGTATGCAAACGAGTACGCGAACTTTCAATCCTAGCAGAAATTCTCGGACATGAACCTGTACGCCAGTACGCAAACGGGTATGCATACTTAGGTTCCCGGATTTCTCAAGCCAACAGGTACCCAAACGGGTGCGCATACTATGGTTCCCGTACATGGATTACATATGTGCAAGAGTGCACACCATGTCATATCAAATCATGGTTAAGTGTTCTAAAATCATATTTCAATCATTGAAACTTTCTTAGACGATGACAATAGTCGTTTTCACATACTATTAGCATCAAAGCGATTTTCAAGTTATTGAAATAATCATAATGAAACATTCCAAGACAATACCAAATGATTGTATCACACAAACCATGTAAGATGTTACTCGGAAATTTTCACATGATATAAGATGAACTTGGTCGAAATGAAATCTTGCCAACACATATTTCGAGAAATATGTAAGCGAGATAAACTCAGCTTGAAATCTCAAATGTATATATAGAAAACTATATCGTAATACGACTTATGTCTCAATATAGGAGATAGAGTAGAAATAGACTTTCCAAGTGATAGATGAGTTTAAGTCTCCACATACCTTTTGTCGATGAAGTTCCACAAGCTCCCCTTAGTAGTTCTTCTTCTTCAAATGATGAACGTCGTGTAGTCTAAGATCAACTACACAAATTATGTCCTAGTCCGAGACATCTATAAATAGGCTAGAAATCAAGACTTATAGTTTTGATCACTAACATTGACAAACATGCTTGAGATAGCAACACATGCGAGTTCGACCGAGCAGTGCTCTAACAATCTCCCCCTTTGTCTATTTTAGTGACAAAACTATCAATACATATGGATTACAAAATAATTAAAAATAATAACTTCTCATCCAAATGCTTGATCTCCTTGGCATCTTCAACACGACTCGAAAACTTCGTCACTTCCAAGTACTCCATGATTCTAAACGTGTTCAACTCAGCATCATAGTTGTTAAAGATCTGTAGCGATAACAATGAGAAAACAAATGCTCTCGATCATTGTTATACAGTGTCGTAGTATTATTACACAACATCAAAGTTCAATTGTATCACAACTTTGACAACAGTACTATGGTGATATGTATCACTCCCCCTTAGTCAATACTTCATCTCAACATGAAAACCATTCCCCCTTACATAATGATCCGTAAACCATATGTATTTGTAGTATGAAACTACACATTAATTCTCCCCTTTTTTGTCAATATAAATTGGCAAAGGTACGAAAACTAGTGGGATCCTTATGAAATTTTCATAGAGATATTTCATGACCAAAAGAGAATAACATACCAACTTATTTTGATGCAATCATAAAGCCGAAGCTAAATGCATTCATCAAGGAGTTTATAAAGATACAAGATAACCCCTATAATATTCCACAACCGCACTCCCCACAAAGATTCGACAATTAAGCACAAGTTAACTTAAGAACTCTCCCCCATAATATGTCATTCTCGAAAGAACAACAAGGGCGACCTTGCTTTTACAAGGAAAGAAGGATTTCTTTGGATATAACCAAATCACATGAAACACATGAATTTGAATCCAAAAACTCTCAATTGAATCAACCACAAAAATGATCAATTCTATTGGTCATGCTCGACATAAGAGAACTTACGGAGCAACATAATATGTGTACAAAAATCTGGATCGGAGATCGACCAATACTGCGGAATATACAAGGATTCATTCTATTTTTCATCACTTTTTGCACAATGACTTATAATAGACATAATCCTTGTAAACGTTCATCCTTTCTTCCATCAAAACTTGCACAATGACATAAAAGGATTTAACTTTTGTTTGTCAAAAGTTCATTCTATCTTTTATCAATACTTTCATACCGACATAATAGAGATAACTTTTGAACAAGTATGGGACAGTCACTGGTTCACGGACGTAAACAACAGATCCCATAACAATTTGCAATATATAAAATCATAAAGATTAAAATTGCAAACATCATCTTCCAAGAAACTTAGAATTTAAATAAATATAAAAACATGAAGATGAAAACGTTGGACATAACTATGTGTACTCATAATAATGGTTATTCCAAACCCTAGTTATTCTTCTAAAAACACAAGAAATAAATTCTCATAAGAAGATTTACTAAACATTGAGACCTCTGAATAATTCTCTATCGTCCCCGAATTCCTTGTCGTCAACAGCCATAGGTACATAAGGTTCGTGACGAAAGGAGTCAATTCCAGCAAACCTTCTAGGCTGATGATGTCAAACCAAGGCCTTCTGAATTTCTAGAGTTCTCATAACAATATCCTTTATTTGATGAATCTCCTTCCTTGTTTCCTTCAACTCTTCAAGAACACCAGAAAACTTCTGAAAATTTGAAGGAACAACTCTTGGTTTCCTCACATTCCTTTTTTTTATTTTCAAAGTTGGAGGTAACGGAGATTTCTATTTTCCCTTCATGATTGATGGCTTAACAATCATACTAACATCTTTTCCATCAGAACACATGATGCTTGGAGTATCCATACGTGTATGGGTTTGTGAGAGGAAATCACAATTTAAACTCAACAGACAGTCTTAAGATGAAAAGAGTTTCAGAGAAGGAAAAGGAATGTAGGTTTACAGAACCTTTAACCACACAGGTTCAGGCACGCACAATCACAACCCTAAAGAGAGTAGAATTGTCGTGAATAACCCTCTTTTATTTATTAAACAGGGAAGTCCCTTACAATATGAAAGAATTCCAATTTCACAAAACGCATGGCAAATCTAAGAAAACAAAAAAAAAAATTAAAGCCTGAGGTGTGCACAATCTTGTCTTTTTTAATCAGGCACATGAGACAAGATGCACAAAAACAACACAATTAAGTCGTGTTGTAGTGAACAACAATTTGCCCACCATAACCCTTTTGAAAGGAATTCATGGAACCATGTCCATCAAAATGTTTAGACCATACTCTCTTTTCTAGTGGTCTTGTCTTGTCTTTGGAAACTAACTTCTTTGAAGAGGATAAAATATTACATACCTCAGCGATTTTTTGAACAAGTTTAAGCTTGTTTGCTAGGCGATTTGCTCTTCGTTGAAGTTTATTGAAATATCGCATCTTGTGTTTATACTTGAAACACTTTGAAAGTTCATGACCTTTGAGTGAAAAATAAGAGCATGTCAATATATACGATGATTCAAACATCTGAGATGTGCAACCTGCTAGGCACAAAGTGGAACCTGAAAAATCAGACAGAGAGTTTCCAATAGAAAGGTTAATTTTCTCTTCCAGATTGCTTGTGTCTCATTATGAAAGAATATGAAGATTGATGTATGTATTGCTACAATTATCAAAATCAATATCTTCATAAAGAACACTTGATTTTTCATCTTCATTGGAATAATAATGATCAGACATTTCATCAAGAGTTGCAGCAAGACCTTTGTTCCCAGTGTATTTTCTACGGTTTGGACACTCATTTGCAAGATGACCAAAACCTTTACACTTAAATAATTGTGGCATATCCTCATCATCAGCCTCGTCGGCATCCCTGTTTTTAGGAGGAATACGATTGTGAGGTTTAACTGACGACCTAGGTTTACCTCTGAAAAACCGTTTACTTCTCTTCAATAAGAGATCTCTAAAATGTCTTGTGATCAAAGAGACTGACTTGTCAAGATCTTCATTTGATGAATCATCCTCATAAAGATCATCCTCAGAGACATAAATTTTTTTACTTTTGTCAAGTAATTTAGTGTTCTTTTGTGCTTTGAAAGCAACATACTTTCCGATTTTAGATGTATGCTCATGATCAAAGATCTTTAGCTTCCCAACCAACGTATTTCTGGAGAGAGCATCAAGGTTATTTCCTTCAACGATGGCATGCTTCTTAAAATCGTATCTAGATGGCAGCGATCTGAGAATTTTCATCACAATGTACTTTTCAGGAATGGTCTTACCCAATGCAAAGGATGCATTAACAATTTCAGAAACTTTATGATTAAACTCATTAAATGAATCTTCATCTGCCATACGAAGGTTTCCCCAATCGGGATTAAGGTTTTGAATCCTAGCTTCCTTTTCACTGGTATTCCCTTCAAATACAGTTTCTAAGATATCCCAAGCATATTTAGACCGAGTGCACGTAGTCACATGGTGCTGAAGATCTGGGGTAATGGCATTCAAACGGTCGGAGTTTTGCTTTGCAGCAAGTATCTCGGCAGCGTCATATGCACCAATGTTCTTTGGAACGGTTGCATTTCTTATTGCCATAACGGGAGCATCATAGCCATTAACTACATAAATCCATGATTTAAAATCACGCGCTTGAAGAAAGGCACGCATAGCAATTTTATACTACAAGTAATTTGAGCCATCGAAGACTGGTGGTACGTTTATAGAGATAGCACCTCTGTCCATATCAGATCGCTACAAACACAGACTTATGAAGTCTTTAATGTGTTTGCCTGCTCTAATACCAATTGAAAATGCGAGGGTCTAAAAACCACACCCAACAATTCGTTTGGCAATCTGAGAGGACTTACTCCAATATACTATCTAGAGAATCAACTAGACAGTCAGACTCAATCTAGAGTAAAGTATATCAAAGAGTTTAATATCTTTAACTCTTAATTCAATCCGCAATCAGCAAATAGAAATCTGCGAGCCCGATTGAATAGAAGAGGAGTAACTTGAACGGTAACAAAGACCAATGTTCAAGTGTCAATCAATTTGAATCAACAATCCAAAGTCGGATATTCTAATTAATTGAACTTAACGCACAACTTGTGACATTTCAATTATAACAAAATATAATGCGGAAAAGAAATAACACTAACACCATAATTTTGTTAACGAGGAAAACCGCAAATGCAGAAAAACCCCGGGACCTAGTCCAGTTTGAACACCACACTGTATTAATCCGCTAAAGACTATAGCCTACTACCAATTAACTTCGGACTGGACTGTAGTTGAACCCTAATCAATCTCACACTGATTCAAGGTACAATTGTGTTCCTTACGTCTCTGATCCCAGCAGGATACTACGCACTTGATTCCCTTAGTTGATCTCACCCACAACCAAGAGTTTCTACGACCCAAATTCGAAGACTTGATAAACAAATCTGTCTCACACAGATTAGTCTATAGATTGAGTAAATCTGTCTCCCACGGATATACCCAAGAGTTTTTATTCTGTCTTTTGATAAATTAAGGTGAACAAGAACCAATTGATAAACCAGACTTATATTCCCGAAGAACAACATAGTATTATGAATCACTTTACAATAATCTTAATCGACTAGCGAAACAAGATATTGTGGAATCACAAACGATGTGACGAAGTTTTTTGTGATTACTTTTATCTTGCCTATCGGAGAAATTAATCTCGAGTTAATTATTTCAATTGAACTCAATACGATAGAATCGGGCAAGATCAGAACGCGCAACTACAAAGAAAATAGTTGGGTCTGGCTTCACAATCCCAATGAAATCTTTGAAGTCGTTAACCTATAGGGTCTCAATAGAAACCTAAGGTTAAAGGAGAATCGACTATAGTTTATGCAACTAGTATCACACAGGAGGTGTGGGGATTAGTTTTCCCGGTTACTAGAGTTCTCCTTTATATAGTTTTGCAATCAGGGTTTGCAATCCAAGATACCTTGGTAACAAAGCATTCAATATTCACCGTTAGATGAAAAACCTGATTCAACCAAGCTAATATCTTTCAACCGTTAGATCGAACTTAGCTTGTTACGCACAAATGAAATGTACCCTCATTTGGGTTTATATAACTGTATCCAAACGTGTACACCATCCTGGTTCACAAATAGTTAACCGAGGTTAGCCATATGATTACTCTCATATCAACCTTATTCATCTTAACTATAACTAGTTCAAATGACTCAAATGAAACTAGTTAAAGAGTTGTTCAATTGATATATTCTCATAGAATCATACAAGAACACAATTGAAGCAAAATCGGTTTGATTCACTCGAATCAATCATGAACATTATAGCCACGGTTTGCAAAGATTGCATTCCTTATTATATAAATGTTTATGTTCATGTTCATAACCAATTTTAGAACTTTAACCTTCAAGTATGCAAACGGATAGGCATACTTGAAATACCCGGACTAAGATTGGGTTTCGCCAGTACGCAAACGGGTACGCGAACTTTAAATCCCAGCAGAAATTATCGGACATGAAACTGTACGCCAGTACGTAAACGGGTAGACATACTTAGGTTCTCGTATTTCTCAAACCAACAAGTATGCAAACGGGTGTGGATGCTATGATTCCCGGACATGGATTACATATGTGCAAGAGTGCACAACATGAAAAATCCAATAATGGTTAAGTGTTCTAAACTCTTATTTCAATCATTGAAACTTTCTTAGAGGATGACAATAGCCGTTTTCACACACTATTAGCATCAAAGCAATTTTCAAGTTATTGAAATAATCATTACGAAGCATTCCAAGATTACACCAAATGATTGTATCACACAAACCATGTAAGATGTTACTCGGCAATTTTCATATGATATAAGATGAACTTGGTCGAAGCGAAAGCTTGCCAACACATATTTCGATAAATATGTAAGCGATATAAACTCGGCTCGAAATCTCAAATGTGTATATAGAAAAGTATATCGTAATACGACTTATGTCTCAATATAGGAGATAGAGTAGAAATAGACTTTCCAAGTGATAGATGAGTTTAAGTCTCCACATACCTTTTGTCGATGAAGTTCCACAAGCTCTCCTTAGTAGTTCTTCGTCTTCAAATGATGAACGTCGTGAAGTCTAAGCTCAACTACACAATCTTTGTCTTAGTCCGAGATATTTATAAATAGGCTAGAAATCAAGACTTATAGTCTTGATCACCAACATTGACAAACATGCTTGAGATAGCAACACATGCGAGTTCGACCGAGCAGTGCTCTAACAAGAATCTTTGAGTTTCACTTCACCATTTCTCTATGGTACCCAATATGGGAATGATAAAACGTTTTCTTTTCCCTTATTCGTTTCCTCCATTAAAGCTTTGTACTTTTTCAAGCTTTTCTTCTTCTGATTCAATACGGAACCAATATCTCTATAGTTCCTCTAAATGTGAATGCACACATAGTTCCTCTGAAACTTCAAGATCATAATTACTTAACCTGGAAGACTTTATTACTTCCATTATTCAAGAAATACAAGTTCTACGATTTTATTGATGGATCTAAACCTTGTCATGTCAAATACGTCTATGTTACTATAACTACAAAAACTAGTGATAATGTCAATTCCGGGTATACGCGTTCGAATGATGACGATCAAACATTGCTTCTCTGAATCTAGTCCATAATTTCTGAAAGTGTGATCTCCTATGTTGCTGGACCAGTAACATCCTATGATCATTGGAAATCAATCTAAAAAATATTTTTTGTTGTTTCATTAACTCATCTTATTCAATTAAGGATGAAACTCACTACATTAATGTAAGGTAATACTTCGATTACTTTTTTTTTTTGAATGGATTCAGGAAGATTTCTTATTCTCTTTCTGCTATTGGATCTCCAATTAATGACAGCGAGATGATTGTGAATGTTCTTAATGGCATTAGATCTGTTTTTGGTTCATTTTTGTACATCTATTAGAGTTCGATATCTACTCATTACTTAAGATAAATTCATAACCTTTTTATCAGTAAGGAAATCATCAAAACTGAGAGATCCAAAAGTGTTTTGATATCTGATGATTCTGAAGCTTTTGCTTCTTATAGATCTAATAGGCTTTACTTTAATCCATATTTTAGATATAATCCTTTTCAACAACCGTTCTCATCAAGAAACACATCCTCATACATATTACTTTTCAATATCAACCAGTTTATCCTCAAACCTCTTCTGGTCATACTTTCCTGTAAAAAATATTGTTACTAATCCATTTACTGGTGGTCATTCAAACACACCCCAATACTTTTACTGCTGTTACTTCATCCAATTTCAAAAATTACAAACTAACTTGTCGGATCTGCTTCAAAGTTGGTCATTTTGCAATTGAAGGATGAAATTTTCTTAACAAGGAAGGCAAATTCCACAGAATATTCATGATATGTTGGCTACTACTAATATTCTTGGTGAGAACCCGCAGATTCAGGTGCCACAAACCACATCACTATTGAAGCATCTAATTTATTCGAGTATGAATGTTATAATGGAAATGAACAAATCCAAACCGTCAATGGTGAAGGTACGGTTATTTCTAACATAAGTAATTCTGTTAGATTTTTATTGCATAATCAAGTCACCTTGCCTAATGTTCTTTATGTTCCGTTTGATTCACATAAGTTACTTTATGTCCATAAGTTTACTCAAGATAATCATTTTAGTATTACTTTTGAAAGTGAGAAGTTCTATGTGAAGGATCTCAATTCTGGGAGGAGAATTTTCCAAGGCCAGAGTAAATATAATATTTATCCAATGCATCTCTTCGCTTCTCCATCACATGCTACTACTTCTGGATATGCCACACTCTCTATTGTACAAGTATCTAGTCATTTACTTCATTTACGCTTAGGACATCCTTCATTTCAGTCTTTATATAGAATATGTCACTATTTGCCTATTGACTTGTTTAGGAAACCATTCTTTTGTAATGTTTGTCATTTAGGAAGATTTCATAAACTTTTTTTTTTCTTGTTCTGTGGCAAATAGACCATTGCAACTCTTGCACATCCTGTAACATCAAATAATGGTTATTCTTACTATTATAATATCATTAATGATTACAACAAATACTGTTGGATCTTTCTACTAACAGTAAAATCATATTTTACTTCAACTTTGCAAGCTTTTAAACTGCAAGTTGAGAATTACTTTGATCTTCAGATTAAGTTTATTAGAACAGATAGAGGGGGAGAATTCATAAGTAATGAATTTAGTTTTATATTATATGATAGTGGTATTGCTCATCAGTATACTTGTTCAAATACAGGAGAAAAAAAAATGAAGTAGAAGAATCTAAATGCAAGCTAACAATTTTGCTTCTATCCAATCTTAATGACTCATTCTGGGTTGATGCCATCAAAATTTTAAATTATCTTATTAATAGAGTACATACAACCTCATTGTCATTTTATCTCCCTATGAGAAGCTATATGGTGTTGCACCAAATTATAAAGACTTAAGAGTATTTGGATATGCATGTTATCCTCGGTTGAAGCCTTATACTCATTCTAAATTAGAGCCAAGAAGCAAGATGTGTATTTTTCTTAGTTAAGCATCTTCACGGAATGGATATAGGTGCTTTGAGTTATATTCTTAGAGGGTATATTATTTTTATTTTTCTAGGCATCTGATGAGGGTCATTTTCCAGCTCTACCATGCATATTATTTGTAGTCTCTAAGATTGATTCACAACAATCTCATTTACATTGTAAATGCTTTCCAGCAGTTACTTCTAAACAATGTACTTATGATAACACTGCTGCTTTTACTATTGCAATTACGTCTGCTACTTTTATGGATCATTCTTCTGCAGTGCCTTCTCTAGTCACATCATCAAATTCTCTAAGTGACAATATCTTTGCATCAACAACATCCCCAAATTATTTTTCTACACAACTGGTACTAACGCATTCAATGCAAACAAGAGTTAAAAGTTGAATCTTTAAAATCCACTAATGCTAAAGCTTTCAAATCTTTCAAATGGGAAGGAATTCGACCTGAAATGTTATTATTCTTTAACTGAATTCGCTCAAGAGACTCTAACCTTCCAATGATAGGGACAAGAGGGTCATTGAGATTCTAATAGTGCAAATGAATCACCAAAACTTTGTGATTCTTGAAACTCAACCCAAGACAAGAGTTATAAGGATTGTTACCTTTACATCGAGAAATGAATCTTACTGAATAATTTAGAATACTAAGGAAATTAAGGGTTTTTTATGACTTAAAAAAAAGACAAACTTATCTTGAATTGTATATTCCAGCTTGAAAGTAAACCATTAACGAGGAATCCAATCTCGAAATCATGTTGGCTCAATATACTGTTCGTATGAGATGGTTAAATTTTCCATTTGGATTTTGATTTATGCAACAAATACAAACCCTAAAACTAATTAGTAAACCAATTGATTAGCTTAAGTGATGATGAGTATATAAAATCATAACATTTCAACTGCATTACATTCAACGTTGATCCCAAGATTTTTTAAGCCTGCGTGAAAATAAAATAATTTTCTTTTTGCTTAAGTATGTAAAAACATATTTGACAATTTATGATTTGATTCGACTATCGATATTATATTACTTCGATCACAAAGGAGGGAAATGGTTGGCCTTAGGAATGGAAACAAAAAGTATTGAAATCAGAGGGGAAGGCTCTCTGTAATGTTCTAGGTATATATGTATTACCGTATGTGAAAAACTCTATGTGTAAGAATAAGAGAACGCTTATGTCAAATCAGGTTTTTAGACTTGTTCGTAAGTTCTATCTTATTTGTGAATAGGTTGAATAATCTATTTACAGTAATAATTATAGACACCAGCCTCGTAGGAAGTGGAAGTTATGTACTAGTGGTGCAGTGGAGATTGTGGAAAATTGTTATAAAATCGTTCATACGTTATCAACGGAGACTTGACAGTTACAAACCCACTACTCCTTTACTATTTTAATTATTCGAGCCTATAATACTCTAGTGAGTATCTCTCGTGTGTGACATGTTTGTTGTCTCGTATAATATTAGTAGAGTTAAATATTACTATTGCTAAGTCAATTGTGGATTACTTAGTCATTCAGTTGACTTGTGACTCACCATGTTTGGCTAGACATGACTGATAAATCTAATAAAGCTAGTGAGACTAATAAACTAGATAAAATATTTACTTAGCTCTCAAATAAAACATTTGAGAAGTTCATATAAGCAATAAGTATTAATGCTTCTTTGTAAATAGGTGATCTCAAATGTTGGCATTGATTAAGTTGAGTATTGCACTTCTGTAAGAGCATCGCTAGACCAAACTCAACTTGGATATGGTTTTGTATATTTTTTGTAAAAGCAAAAAGGATATTAATTGTAAAGGAGCCCTTGTATTTTTGTATACTAATTATTGAGGCATCCTTGCATTTTTGCTAAATCTCTCATAAACACTTTTAAGACACCTTTATTCACAAAATTTTATTGGTCTTGTGGATTATTATTTAGTCTTGAGTGTTCTTGAACACCGTTATTGCTTGAACGTTCACGATCATGGTGAATCATCAATTGTGCACGGTTATGTAACCCACCGGACCATGAGTGCATATTCTTCTATGTGATTCTTAGCAAAATTTTGACATGCTTACATGATTTTCTAACTTGGAATTTTATTTAATTAGAGAAGCTATTTAGCTTGAATAAGCTACCCTAAACCTTGATAATCTATATAGATAGATGGCTCTTGCAACTGGTCGTGATGTGGAATTTGTCGGAGTTCTAAGAAAAAGTCTTATTTTAAACTTCATATCTTTTCTAGTATATCCTAAACTCACATAACCAATTATTGGAGATGGAGAACCATCAAGTACCTGATAATTCTCATGCTCTGGTAGGGTTCGATTCCTGGACCTTATAATTATTGCTAGTATTTAGGGGCTACTAATTAATCATTGTACTAACCCATCAAAAAACTTTTACACGTTTTGATGATGATTTAAGATTAGTTGATTTCTAAGTTAATATGATTAAACATCAATTAATTACCCGAATTAACACTAATTAATCAGGAACAAATTATCAATTAAGTAAAACTGATAAGAGGTTTTTCATTTTATTTCAGAATATTTTATTTTGTCTCGTAGTGGCAGGCCTGGAATAAGATGTTGAGACCTCAAATTAGGGAGGTACGAAAATTGACTTGGATTTTGATTTGACAATTAGAATAAGACTTTCTCCAACGGTTGGAGATGATATTATTAGCGCATCTTACTTACATTAGTGAGGTTACTAAAAAAGAGAAGCCTATTATAAGGGCTCCAAACACTTGGTTTTATGGGTTCCTATGGATTCAAATGTCCTAAAATGTGGATGAGGGGACCTAATTTATAACAAAAATACCCTTCGACAACTAACTTAATTATCTAACCTAAACGTTATTAAAATCAAAAATTAAAACTAAATTTGATGAAAACCAAAAACTAGAACCGATGGTGTTTTAGACGTTTGCAAAAGTAGCATGATAAGAGGTTTTGTTGATTGCTTTTTGATGACCCAATTTTACCATCTTATTAGTCCTCAAAACCAAATGTTTAGAGCCCTATAACAACAGGCTTCAAAAAAAAAAAGATACCAAAAATAATAGGTGGGTTTAATGAATGGGAAGGCTGTATTTAGTAACTGTCATTACAAACGAAAGAAGAAAATGTACTCCAACTTCTTACGAAACATAAAATAAATGTGCTGACTAAATTTACGTCACTGAAGAAAAGTTAGATGCTTAACGATCTCTCAATTCTCAAGACAAAGAAAAGCTTTTATTTTATCAGAAACCTAATTTGATCATCAACTGAAATTCAAATCCAAATGGGGATTCCTAGATTTATGCCCTGGTTTAATAAAAAGATCACAGATCCTCTTCTTCTAATACTCCGAAGGTATTGATTTACTTTTTATGAATGAATCAGTTTAATTTTAGAAACTTTGATTCATTTCTGTTGGTTCTTATTTTATTTTTCCATTTCTGTTTACATTGTAACTTAGAGATTGTTTTTGATTCTTTGTTATGGTATAGAGGAGCTGAACCAAACCAACTGGCATTATCTGTGGCACTTGGACTTACCCTAGGAGTATTCCCAATCTTTGGTTTGTAGCTTTACAACACTTCTTATCTCTGTTTTTCCTTTTTTACCCCCTTAAATTGTAGTAATGATTCTAATTCTAATATGGGTTTAATTCAACTGTCCATGAAGATCAATTTGATGTGAATGTCAATTTTCCTAGGGTTTGATATGATTGAATTAGGGGAACTTTTTGATTTTTTTTTGAAGCAGGGAACTTTTTGATGTTCTACGGTTATGTGTGTTGTTTATAAGCTCTATTTAGCTGGTCATAATTTGGTGCTTCAGAACCTCAATATTTGTTAATAGTTTGAGTCTGATGTTTGGTATTAACAGGGGTAACTGTATTCCTCTGTGGATTGGCTATTGCATTACTTGGATCTCGTTGCCATGCGCCTAGTGTTATGCTTGCTAATTTCATTTCTGCCCCGATAGAATTGAGGTAAATTTATGCTTGCTCTTCTCTAGGATCGACTTTTTTTCTGTAGTCATTAAGCTTGACGAGTTCCTTAACCACTCGAACACTACTATGTTATTGCAAGAACAAACTTGATGTATCTATACATCACGGTGCTGATCAAAATTATGATTGAAAATAGCTAATGTCACAGTGAAATTATAGTTGTAATTAAAGTGTTGCAAGCTATTTTTTTCCGGCGACTTTAGGCAGAAACTGCTTACCAATTTTGTAAGTGGGGATTTTTTATTTCAATGTATTCACAACATATCTTGCATTCTTAAAACTATGCTGGCTTTGATGTCGAGGTTATTAGCAGGTCCACTGGTTTCACTACATGAGTTTGTGACAAGAAATCTTTGAAAAATTTCGGCCAGCTAACCAGTTGTTTTATTGTTGCATTTTATTGCGTATCAGTTTATCTTTTATCTTACGATTATCGTTTTGTTTTATTTCTTTCTAGTTTGGTGGTTCCCTTTCTTCGTCTAGGTGAAGTCATAACTGGAGGTTCTCATTTCCCCTTAACCACTGATGCGCTAAAGAAGGTGTTGACTGGCAAAGCCTCTCACGAAGTCCTACTTAGTATTCTCCATGCGGTATATCTCTCGCTCGCTCTCTTTTTCTCTATTTTCTAATATCTCATACTGAAGAGTACCATTATCATATGGCAGTTACTAGGGTGGCTTGTGGCATCCCCTTTCATCTTGGCTGTACTCTATGTGATACTTCTGCCATGTTCTAAGTTCCTAGTTCACAAGTTCGCTCCACTTCCTTCAAGCCCAAAAAAGCCATTAAGCCCCTTCACAGATATCAGGCTCAAGGTAAGAGATGTCTAATAATCATCCCACTTTAAATCAAATATTACATTGTCCTTTTGCATAAGTGTGGAAAGTTTCTCCCTCAGATTCTATATCCACCCACTGTACAAAATTCATCTCGTCTCACACTATCTGAGAGTATGTATAATAACATCCAAGTATTTTAAGTTCAGAGCTTTCCTTGTCTGTTGTAACCTCTTTCCTTGCTGAAAAGGATGCTAGTTTTTCACTTCTTGTTACCTTAACTGCAAAGGTTTCATCGATTTTTATTTTATAGCCGATGAGAGCACCTGATACATTCCCATTTTGTAGCCTGGGATAGAAATTGTGCTATCAAACTTTGGCTGCTTTATCTTCTGTTCACCACTCTGGGGCTAAAATGTATCTTTTCCCAAATCTGGCCAGAAATAATACCATGATTTTCAGGGATTAAGCATAAACTTGGTCTTTACTGTAGAGGAAAAGTAACATAAGATTGAGAATATAATTATTTACAGTTTGAATTTTTTTTACCAGAAGATGGATGCTGGCTGGATGAATGTGAATCTCAAAATGTAAAGTAAAAGAGTCTGCAGCTAGAGTTTAAGCTCATTTATTAGGTCACGGTTCCCTCGGAAAAGAAATATATATAGGTTCCCTCGGAAAAGAAATATATATAGGTTCCCTCGGAAAAGAAAACTCAGGAATTTTTGGAATCAAACACTGGCATTTTGTGGATCACTGTACAGGAGTATAAGGCAGGTGCAGATCTTGACCATGCGGCTGAGTATTCTAAAGCTCCAAGGCATTTTGAGAGTCCAAGTGCTACTAGCATTCTCCCAGCCCGTCTGAGTCGGATTCTATTTTCAAATTCCACTTCAAGTCCCTTCTAGCTGTAACCAGTAACTGCCACTTCAAGTCCCTTCTACTGTAACCACTAACTGCTAAATTTGAATTTCCTTGGACTCAAGGGTTTGCTTCAAGAGCTGCTGAGAAACTCTGTACCTTGAGCAACTAGACTCCTTTACATTTGCCGTAAAAGTGGGTTTATCCTCCAGCTCCGGCCCGTTAATCTTAAAAATTCTACGAATCCTGTTTGAACTCTGTTGGAACAATTGCCGATTTCACACCTGCAAAACAGAGATTAAGACACAAAACAAAGTGACGGCTGAGTCACGACCAGGTCGCTCTTTTTAGGATGTTTCGTGGCTCTGCCTTGAATTTTGTGCAAGCAGTTCTTTTCCGTCACAACGCCCCCAGGATAAAACAACCGAGAAAAACTCTCTTTCGATCTCTCACGCACACAATGAGAAATCGATCACTTTTACTCTCTCTATTCTTGCTTAGTATTTTTGGTCTCTTGATTCTCTGGAAAAACAATAATGTAAAAACTTGTATCTTATTTCTGTTCTCAAAACTGTTTTTATAACCAGGCAGTCAATGCAGATTAATGGAGAATAAATTGGATTAATTTCTGCAATTAAAATTCCATTCGAAACAGTGAAAAACGGGCAAATAAATCATGCCATAATTAACGCAATTAAAATATAATTAAGTGCAGTAAAAACGGTTTGAAAAAATCTTTTAAAAACAACAAAAATACTTTCCAAATTCAAGAGACCTCCCAAGACTCCCAAGGCCCCGCTCGCGGACTAATGTTATATATATATATATAATAATAATAATATATATGTACAATCAGTAGGGGGAGGGATTCAATCCTGAGACCTAACTCTCCAGGCCCAAAATGCTTAACCACTGGGCCAAGCTCGAATTATTGATATAAATGTACAAAAGAATTATTTTAAAACATATATCCCAACAATCCCCCACTTATATTTTTAAAATCATTGGAGCAAGATTCGTATAGTTATGTGCATAAGCAAAGGTATCTTTCGATTTTGAACCTTTACATAGTATTAAATTCTCTGAAATCTGTCACAGAGTGCACACATGTCTTTGAACTCTATGGAGAGAACAGATTACTTAACACACACACACACACAACTATACTAAGAGTAAAGTCTTAAATGCCAGCACATTACGGACCTGTGCTTATCCCAGTTTCAATGAATGTTCTAGAGAACTTCCCATGTTCTCATAGAAAGAGGCCACACTTTCTCATTCACATAGGTGAGTCTATCAAAGGTACTCCTATGGCTTGGTACCCCACTCTATACAGAGCTATAGACTTCATTAAGAGTTAAAAAACTCAACCTTAACCCGCTTCAGGATATCATGCCATGGAAAAGGTGCATGATTCTATCTCCATATCATTTGTGAATCGTTATTCCCTTTGAACCTATTTCTCGGTGGGTATCCATCACAAAATGACTCAATTTCTAGTGGGAAAAAGTCCCATGCCTTTAGAGGTATATAATACCTTTTCCCTAGCTAATCCTTTCATCAAAGAATCATCTAAGTTCTCTTCCGACCTAACATGATCCACACGTACAACACTAATTGTGAGAAACTCTCTAACTGTGCTGTGCTTTCGACGCATTTGTCGATTCTTACCGTTATAAAATCAGTTCTGTACTTTTGCAATAGCCACGGTACTATCACAATGGATCATAATAGCTGGTATCGGTCTATCCCATACAGGAATTTGAGAAAGCAAGTTTCTCAACCATCCTACTTTTTAACTAGCTGCTGCTAGTGCTATCAATTCAGACTCCATCGTAGATTAAGCCATAATTGTCTGTTTCTTTGACTTCTAAGACACAACGCCACCAACAATATTAAATAAATATCCACCAGTGGCCTTAGAGTCATCTGAAAGAGAGTTCCAATCAGCATCGCAGTATCCTTCAAGGACTGCAAGAAATCTCTTATAGTGTAATCCTATGTTAACGGTCTTTTTAAGATACCGCATAACCCTCTCAACTGCATTCCAGTGTTCCAAACTAGGACAACTGGTAAACCTACATAAAAACCCCACGGCATATGCAATGTCTGGTCAGGTACAATCATTTGCATCACGAAGACTACCAATTATACTAGCATATTCAGATTGTCCAATGCCATCACCAGTATTCTTAAACAGTTTAACACTGACATCAAAAGGAGTACTCACAGGTTTACAATAAAAATTTTTTTGTACTTCTTTAAAATCTTTTCAATATAATGAGACTGATCCAAAGAAATACCATCATTAGTTCTAATAATCTTAATTCCCAGAATTACACTAGCTTCACCCAAATCTTTCGTTTCAAAGTTAGACTTAAGCATATTCTTAGTTTCTTCAACCACATACGAGTTTGAACCAAAAATCATCAAATCATCCAGGTGTAAACAAATCATGATGCATGTATTGTTTTCAAACTTATAGTATATGCATTTTTCACTTTCGTTAATTCTGAAACCATGTGAAATCATCAAATTATCAAATTTTTCATGCCATTGCTTAGGAGCTTGTTTCAAACCATACAATGACTTATCTAACTTAAACACTTTGTGTTTTTGACCAGGAACAACAAAACCTTCAGGTTGTTCCATGTAAATTTCTTCTTCTAATTCACCATTTAAAAAAGTTGTTTTAACATCCATTTGATGAACAACAAGATTATGCACAGCAGCAACAACAATCAAAACACGAATAGAAGTCAATCTTATAACGCGAGAGTAAGTGTCAAAGAAATCTACATCTTCTCTTTGTCTAAATCCTTTAGCTACCAACCTAACTTTGTGTTTGTCTACTGAACAATCATGATTCAACTTCCTTTTAACCCATTTACAACCTATTTCATTGCAACCAGGGGGTATATCTTTTAGGTGCCAAGTTCCATTAAGATTATGGGAGTCCATTTCATTATCCATGGCTGCTTGCCAAAAACCGGATTCAAGAGAATTAAGTGCCTCTTGAAGGCTAGAAGGATCTTCCTCTAGGGTATAAACTTCAAAGTCAGATCCATAGTCTGTCGCAATCCTAGCCCTTTTACTACATCTGGGTTCAATTTCGGAGTTTCTAGTCTCTGCAGTTCTAGGTTCAGAACTTGTACTAAGTGCAGAACTTGTACTAGGTAGAGAACCCCCACTATTTCTAGATTTAAAAGGAAATCTATCTTCAAAGAAATCAGCATCAATAGATTCAATAATTAACTTTATTATTTAGATCAAAGAATCTATAAGCTTTACTGTTTTGAGCATACCCAACAAAAACACACTCATAAGCTTTACTAGCTAGCTTTGATCTTTTAGGATCAGGAATACGAACATAAGCCAAACAACCCCATACTTTAAAATAAGATACATTTGATTTTCTGTTTTTCCAAAGTTCATAGGGTGAAATTTTAGTTTTTGAATTTGTCACACGATTCAAAACATAGCAAACAGTCAGCAAAATTTCTTCCCACTAATGAAGGGCAGCACCAGAACTCAACAAACATGCGGTCACAAGAGTAGTAAATGTACGATTCTTTCTTTCAGATTTTCCATTCATTTCAGGTTATACGGAGCAGTTTTTTCATGTATAATTCCAGAAGATTCATAAATTTCATTGAATGGTTTAGAATCATATTCAGTTCCTCTATCACTACGAAATCTCTTAATTTTCCTACCAAATTGATTTTCAACTTCAACAATAAAAGCCTTAAAATTTTCAATAGCTTCATTCTTATGACTTAGAAAGTAAACATAGGTATAATTAGAATAATCATCAATAAAAGTCATCACATATCTCTAATTCTAGTTAATATACCTTCATATTCCCACAAATCAGAATGCACTAACTCCAAATGGTTCAGATTCTCTAATAACAGATTTATGGGAACTCTTGGTTATCTTAGCTTGACTACAAGATTCACATTTTTCAAAATCATCCATGGATATTTTGGGAATAAGACCTTGCTTGCTCATGGTATCTACTGATCTACTTTTCACATGACAACGTCTGGCATGCCAAACATTAAAAGTACACACCATATAAGAAGAAGATGCAATTTTTTTTCATTTCAACATTAAGCTTAAACATTCCATCAGCAGCATAACCTTTTCCTACAAACACTCTGTTTTTAGTAATTGTGTAAACATCAGTTCCAATAGTTTGATACAGCCCATCCTTGTTGAGAAGATAGACGGAAACAAGATTCTTTCTCATTTCTGGAGTGTGGAGGACATCTTTCAGCATAATTGTCTTCCCAGAGGTAAACTTCAGTTCTACCGTACCAGAATCTTTCACAATAATGGTATGGGAGTCTCCCAATAACACTTTCTTATCATTGATTTCTGCATAACTCTTAAATAGGGACCTATCAAAACAACAATGGCGTGAAATACCACTGTCTATCCACCACCTATCGGTTCCACCAACCATGTGAATCTCTGGATCAGAAACCATGGAAATTATAACGCTTTCAGCAGTATTAACTTGTGCGTTATTCTTTCATTTGTTATTCCTGCAATCCCTAGCCATGTGGTTTGGTTTACCGCAGGTATAACAAAGGAACTCAGAATCAGAATTCTGAAATTTCCTTGATGGGTGTGGGTTCTTGTTTTGATTAAGTTTTCCTTTCCTTTGGTTCTGATCAGGTTTCATCGGTTTTTTCTTAGGTTTCAAACTCGGTTGGGTCTGATTCTTATTATTGGAATCGATAAGAATCTCTTCCTTTCTGTCTTGTTTCCGTTCTTCCTCTTCAACCCTGAGCTTAACAATCAAACTTTCAAGAGAAAATTCCTTAGTTTTATGACGCAAAGCATTACGAAAACCTTTCCAAGATGGGGGTAATTTATAAATCAATACATATACTTGAAATTGTTCATCAGTTTTCATACCTTCCGTCATAATTTCATAAGCTATTTTCTGAAGTTCATGAGCCTGAGCAACGACTGATTTTTCATCCACCATTTGATATCTCAGGTAGCGGTTTACAGAATATTTCTTCGATCCGGCTTCTTCAGTATCATATTTCTTCTATAAGGCATCCCACACATCTTTAGCAGTATCAAATGTGGAGTAATATTCATATAGATCGTCAGACAAAGCATTCAGAATATAGTTTTTACAATCAAAGTCACTATCAATCCATTTTTCATTGGCTTTTTGTTTTTCTTCAGCAGTTTGGGTCACAACAGGTTTTTCAGTTGGTTGAGGAGTTGCACTTGTTGCGGCTGGAGATGCTTTTTCTGCAGTTTTTGCATCTTGTGGATCAGCTGGTTTGATGGAGGTCACCATCATGTGCAACTTCATCAGTTTGAGGTAGAAAAACAACTTTAGTTTCCATCTTCTGAAGTGAAGTCCTTAAAACTTGAACGACTTGTTGATATCAGCAACTGTTTTCTTTTCAGATTCCATGGCAGAAAGATACGTCCTAAAATTGTTGGAACAATTGCCGATTTCACACATGCAAAACAGAGATTAAGACACAAAACAAAGTGACGGCTGAGTCACGACCAGGTCGCTCTCTTTAGGACGTTTCGTGGCTCTACCTTGAATTTTGTGCAAGCAGTTCTTTTCCGTCACAACGCCCCCAGGATAAAACAACCGAGAAAAACTCTCTTTCGATCTCTCACGCACACAATGAGAAATCGATCACTTTTACTCTCTCTATTCTTGCTTAGTATTTTCGGTCTCTTGATTCTCTGGAAAAACAATAGTGTAAAAACTTGTATCTTATTTCTTTTCTCAAAACTGTTTTTATAACCAGACAGTCAATGCAGATTAATGGAGAATAAATTGGATTAATTGCTGCAATTAAAAATCCATTCGAAACAGTCAAAAAACGGGCAAATAAATCATGCCATAATTAGCGCAATTGAAACATAATTAAGTGCAGTAAAAACGGTTTGAAAAAATCTTTTAAAAACAGCAAAAATACTATCCAAATTCAAGAGACCTCCCAAGACTCCCATGGCCCCAAGGCACCACTCCCGGACTAATGTTATATATATATATATACATATAATAATATATATGCACAATCAGTAGGGGGAGGGATTATATCCTGAAACCTAACCCTCCAGGCCCAAAATGTTTAACCACTGGGCCAAGCTCGAATTGTTAATATAAATGTACAAAAGAATTATTTTAAAACATATATCCCAACAATCCCCCACTTATATTTTTAAAATCATTGGAGCAAGATTCGTATAGTTATGTGCATAAGAAAAGGTATCTTTCGATTTTGAACCTTTACATAGTATTAAATTCTCTGAACTCTGTCACAGAGTGAACACATGTCTTTGAGCTCTATGGAGATATCAAATTACTTAACACACACACAACTATACTAGGAGTAAAGTCTTAAATGCCAGCACATTGCGGACCTGTGCTTATCCCAGTTTCAATGAATGTTCTAGAGAACTGCCCATGTTCTCATAGAAAGCGGCCGCACTTTCTCATTCACATAGGTGAATCTATCAAAGGTACTCCTGTAGCTTGGTACCCCACTCTATACAGAGCTATAGACTTCATTAAGAGTTAAAAAACTCAACCTTAACCCGCTTCAGGATATCATGCCATGGGAAAGGTGCATGATTCTATCTCCATATCATTTGTGAATCCTTATTCCTTCTGAACCTATTTCTAGGTGGGTATCCATCACAAAATGACTAAACTTCAAGTGGGAAAAAGTCCCATTCCTTTAGAGGTATATAATACATTTTCCCTATTTAATCCTTTCGTCAAAGAATCAGCTAAGTTCTCTTCCGACCTAACATGATCCACACGTACAACACTAGTTGTGAGAAACTCTCTAACTGTGTTGTGCTTTCGACGCATTTGTCGATTCTTACCGTTATAAAAACAGTTATGTACTTTTGCAATTGCCGCGTTACTATCACAATGGATCGTAATAGCTGGTGTCGGTCTATCCCATATATGAATTTGAGAAAGCAAGTTTCTGAACCATCATGCTTCTTCACTAGATGCTGCTAGTGCTATCAATTCAGACTCCATCGTAGATTGAGCCAGAATTCTCTGTTTCTTTGACTTCCAAGACACATCGCCACCAGCAATATTAAACAAATATCCACCAGTGGCCTTGGAGTATCTGAAAGAGAGTTCCAATCAGCATCGCAATATCCTTCAAGGACTGCAGGAAATCTCTTATAGTGTAATCCTAGGTTAACGGTCTTTTTAAGATACCGCATAACTCTCTCAACTGCATTCCAGTGTTCCAAACCAGGATAACTGGTAAACCTGCATAAAAACCCCACTGCATATGCAATGTCTGGTCTGGTACAATCAGTTGCATAACGAATACTACCAATTATACTAGCATATTCATATTGTCTAACGCTATCACCAGTATTCTTAAACATTTTAACACTAGCATCAAAAGGAGTACCCACAGGTTTACAATCAAAATAGTTGTACTTCTTTAAAATCTTTTCAATATAATGAGACCGATCCAAAAAAATACCATCATTAGTTCTAGTAATCTTAATTCCCATAATTACACTAGCTTCACCCAAATCTTTCATTTCAAAGTTAGACTTAAGCATATTCTTAGTTTCTTCAACCACAGACAAGTTTGAACCAAAAATCAGCAAATCATCCACATATAAACAAATCATGATGCATGTATTGTTTTCAAACTTATAGTATATGCATTTGTTACTTTCATTAATTCTGAAACCATGTGAAATTATAAAATTATCAAAATTTTCATGCCATTGCTTAGGAGCTTGTTTCAAACCATACAATGACTTATCTAACTTACACACTTTATGTTCTTGACCAGGAACAACAAAAACTTCAGGTTGTTTCATGTAAATTTCTTCTTCTAATTCACCATCTAAAAAAGTTGTTTTAACATCCATTTAATGAACAAAAATATTATTCACAACAGCAACAACAATCAAAACACGAATAGAAGTCAATCTTGTAACGGGAGAGTAAGTATAAAAGAAATCTACATCTTCTCTTTGTCTAAATCCTTTATCTACCAACCTAGCTTTGTGTTTGTCTACTGAACCATCAGGATTCAACTTCCTTTTATGTACCCATTTACAACCTATTGCTTTGCAACCAGGGGGTAAATATGCTAGGTGCCAAGTTCCATTAATATTATTGGATTCCATTTCATTATCTATGGCTTCTTGCCAAAAACCGGATTCAGGAGAATTAAGTGCCTCTTGAAGACTAGAAGGGTCTTCCTCTAGGGTATAAACTTCAAAGTCAGAACCATAGTCTGTCGCAATCCTATCCATACTACTACGTCTGGGTTCAATTTCAGCGTCTCTAGTCTCTGCAGTTCTAGGTTCTTTCATTCTAAGTTCAGAAATTGTACTAGGTAGAGAACCCCCACTATTTCTAGATTTAAAAGGAAATCTATCTTCAAAGAAATCAGCATCAATATATTCAATAATATCTTTATTATTTAGATCAAAAAAACTATAAGCTTTATTGTTTTGAGCATACCCAACAAAAACACATTCATAAGCTTTACTAGATAGCTTTGATCTTTTAGGATCAGGAATACGAACATAAGCCAAACAACCCCATACTTTAAAATAAGATACATTTGATTTTCTGTTTTTCAAAAGTTCATAGGGTGAAATTTTAGTTTTTGAATTTGCCACACGATTCAATACATAGCAAACAATCAGCAAAATTTCTCCCCACCAATGAGGAGCAGCACCAGAACTCAGCAAACATGCAGTCACAAGAGTAATAAATGTACGATTCTTTCTTTCAGCTTTTCCATTCATTTCAGAGTTATAAGGAGAAGTTTTTTCATGTATAATTCCAGAAGATTCATAAATTTCAGTGAATGGTTTAGAATCATATTCAGTTCCTCTATCACTAAGAAATCTCTTAATTTTCCTACCAAATTGATTTTCAACTTCAGCAATAAAAACCTGTAAATCTGTTGTTACGAAGGATTAGTTTGCTAGAAAGGCAAACTTCGTGTATTTATAGACAAGGAAGTTTGGACACCAAGGAATTTCCAAAACCGAAAATATTCTCAAGATATTCATTAAAGCACAAGTTCGGTTTCCATAATTCCTGGAAATGCTCTATCCAAAAATAACGATCGAAATCTCTCGGAAAATCTAATTAGTAAATGCGCATTACTAATTCTGTAATTTCCCTACAAAATGAAATTAATAACCTTAATAAAAAGATTCTTAACTTACTTATGTTTTGATCATGGGATTCTCTTCCCTTAGCAATTAAGGAATATCTTTGAACAATTATAGAAATAAACATTCACAGCACGTGTTCAAAGTTTGTCGACATCTTTACTTTGTAAGTTTTCTTTCACACTTACTAACCTTGAAACCGATTTTCCACACTTCCAAACAAGTTTAGAATTGGTTCATCTGACTTTCAAGAACTATATGATTGATCAAACCAACATTCAATCACAATCATGGGTTTAACGGTTCTACCAAAACAAGTTTCGGTTCTACCTCCATGTGAGTACTACGCATAGTCACACTAGATTCCCAAAGATTCGGTTGACTAGGTACTAGGATCGGTTCCCCACATATATATGGTACCTAACTTATATGTGTTGCACATGTCCATAGGATCGGTTCCCCTTTCTGCTATAAACCTTGATGCACCCATACAAGGATCGGTTCCCCTTGATGTATTGCACCCCTTACAAGGATCGGTTCCCTTTCCCTTACTAGGATCGGTTCCCTTTCCCCAAGGTCAGACATAATCCGATCATACCACAGGTGATTACTTAAGATTGGTTTTACTAATAAAAGTTATACCAATACATAAGTCAGGACTTTGTGAATAGTTCTACCAAGAACACAACAAGTTGTGAGCGGTTATACTCTATCACACATATTGGTTGTTCATAAGATATGCAATGAATAACAAAACCAATAACTCCTGACAATTTCCTTTTTCGGTTCACAAACAAGTTTATAAACTTACTTCCTTAGAACACATGTAAACATTGTTCCCTAGGATGAAATCCTCACCTCATACCCATACATAATCACAATAGCATTCAAATGATTATGGCGATGTCTTATCTACAAAGTTTAATGATTAAGCAATAAACCTCGTATTGTATTCCTTAATACTATGTCTATCTAGAGTTCATATATGCTTCGCAGTTATGTTTTTATATGCACGACTTGAAAGATACGTTAGGGAATGAAACAGTTCAAGTCAAATATCACTAACCTCAAGTGGAAGGATGATTGATGTCGTTGTAGCCCCTTGCTTCTTCACATCTTAACGAGTTCGCAATACTTGTAATGTCTCATATCCTAATACTTTCAAGCTAACCTATACGAAGTTTAACTCTAGTACATAATCAAACGACTCTTAACATGAGTTTTGATTCACTAAAATATGGCAACCAAACTTGACATACCAACGATTGGTGGCTTCAACCAAGCAATGCTCTAACAATGTGTACAACAGTTAAAGAAAACTCTTAAGAGAAGAAAAACAATGTCTCATAAAAAAATATTCCTCAATCAATGAAATGGATAAGAAAGTTCACAAAAACTATGATAATGGAACTTTTTCCATGTGTTGCAAATGTGATCATCACATTTCTGGTGTTCCTGATAAGGAGGTGAGTGAGATAACCAAAGCATGGATGTCAACTCTTGACTATTGTCCAGAGGAAGAAGTCTGTGAAAGGTCTTGTAGATGGTGGATTTTCGATGCTCTTGATCCAGCAATCAGATGAGTATTGAGGCTCATGTCTCTCATCGAAGCATGAAAGATCATGGCACAAGAATCTCTGACTGAGAATACTGTCTCTCAGAGTATATGTAGATGTGTAGACTCTCATTTGAGGCAACGACATATCTCATGAGTAATGAGCAATTTCAGTAATTACTTTTATATAGAATCGAACGATTGGACGGCTCCTAGACAGCTTTCCTACTAGTATAGAGCAATAACGTCTTCAGGATGTAACAATGTTTTCCCTGACTATATAAAGAAAATATGACGCTTCAACAAGCTCATATTACTCAATTCTCAGATAATTAATGCTCCTAGACAGTATGTCTGCAAGTATAGAGCCATTAATTAATTATCTCTAATCCTTAAATTCATTAACTGAATATTCATGAATATTCTACGTTCTTCATAATATTTCGTTACTTCAATTTGTGGTTCTTCGCAGCAGAATTCCATGGGTTAGTGATAAATATTCAACGTACGGGCATCTAGCCGCTATCGAGTAAGCCCCGACCAAAATGGTGCAAGTGTACTCGGCAATAATGCACTAACGAGCATTCCAAAATACGAAGGAACGATAAACCTATGCAAAATAGGAAGAAAAATAATAATAAAAAATGTTAGCTAAAGCGCTAGAGGACTAGGCCCACCGGCCTGCCAGTCACGCCGTGGCCAGTCCCACGCCCAATTCTATATTTTATCATATTTTTATTATTTTCCTTGATCTCATGAAAATCCCTTCATTTGAACAAATATCCTTCATTTTAAGGAAACTCCCCAATTTCATGGTGTTTCCTCAGTATCAAAGAAATAATAAAAATTAAGAAAGGTGTGGCGGAATCAAGCCTACTAGCCGGACGGTCATGCCCTAGTTGTGTCCGGTCCCACACCTTGCATTCCTTATTATTTTTTTATTATTTCCTTCATCCCATGAAATTCCTTGATTTCATGATATTTCTTTCACATCAAGGAAAAAATATAAAATTAGGGAATACTCGCGGGACCGGGCCCTAACCGTTTCCACGCGCCCTTATTTTATTATTATTATTATTATTATTTGTTTCCTTCATCTCATTGAAACTCCTTCACTTCAAGGAAACTCCTTGGTTTCAACAAACTCCTTGATTTCATGATGTTTCCCTAAAATCATGAAAGTAATATAAAATCAGGAAAAGTGCCATGGGACCGGGCTTATTGGCCGGCCGGCCATGCCTTGGCTATAGCCGGTCCCACAATTCATAATTCCTTATTTTATTATTATTATTTCCATCATCTCATGGAAATTCCTTAACCTTATGAAACTCCTCAATTTTGATGGTATTTCCTTCACATCAAGGAAATTACATAAAATTGGGAAAGGTGTCACGGGACCGGGCTCGCTAGACGTCCGGCCATGCCCTAGCCGTGGCCGGTCCCACACCTTGTAATCCCTTATTTTATTTATTATTTCCATCGTCTTATGGAAATTCCTCAGTTTCAGCAAAACCCTGAATTCTTCAAATTTTCTCAAATGTTGCTCAAATGCGTATCAGAAAATGTCAAAACTCTCAGAACTGAGACACGAAGACTTTAGTGACATGAGAATGTTACCTTGACCGACCAAGGTTGGCTCTTTGGCTTGCAAGAGGCCAGTCCCACACATTTTCATCATTTGACCTAATTTTTTCACATTAGGTTCAAACTCTTCCAAACAACTTGGAATTTCATCAAATGATCGTCAGTCGATCCCGTGACCAAGCAGGGCCGGTTTCATGACCCATTGGTCGGTCCTTCATCTTTTCATAATTTATTAGGTTTCATCACCTAAGGTTCAGACGAACATGATTTGAATAAATGATTAAACCAGCATTTGATCATCTTTTCACCAACTGGTCTTCAAGAGACTTTGGTACTTTGATCACTCGAGCATCTGGGCGTTACATGGTTGACTCATCACCCCATGTAACCGGTCCCTCCTTCAATCCGTGGTGGTTGATTTTCAATAAATCATAAATTGATCAGCAATTAGGGTTTCGAATCCAAAGCTCTGCGAAACATAATTCTGAGCAGATTCAAACACTAATAATTTTACTTTGATCCCGTGATCAACATTTTAATTAATTATACTCGGTTCAATTTCCAGTATTCTAAATTAATATTTTATTTGGTTATGTTACCAGCAATTCATCAAACGAGCAATATTTGCTCAGATGAGCAATATTTGCTCAGAATAAGGAATATTGGTTCAACTATCAATATTCAACAATCCATCGAATGAGCAATATTTGCTCACCTTAACTATTAACATTTACCCGAGAATTATATCTCTGTCTCAATAAACACGTTCAATTCATGAGTCTTAGAAAATTTGCAAATCACTTTCGACTCAGCAATACAAGGACTCATCGTCCCATAAAGTCAGAAACTGACTAACTAAATACACGTCTGCCTTGCAGACTCCACAATCACGAGACATCAATCGTGTCACATGGGGGATATTAACTAATGTTTTGGTCTGGAGGTCTACGACACGTGTGTTCATACACACGATGAGAATATGAGCAAGTCGTGCAATCAGTTGGAGGAGTTAGCAAAGTAGTGGATGGAAAATCAACCAAGTCTTCGCACGATGAGAAACTGGTATTTAAAACGATTTCCACTTCCCCACTCTTTGAATCCAACCACTGTCACACTTCATGGGATCAAGGTGTTTACAATTCTAGCAATATAAATAAGTCTCTGAATCATGATTGAAAACAATACAATCTCTCGTAAAACAGACAATAAGAAATTAAGAACTCAACATCTGTGCAATTACTCTCAACAGAGAAAATTCAGTAAATCAGAACTTATCTTATTTATTCATGCAGAATACACAACACACCTACAATCTTCGATCACCATTGATCTCGCACATTTCTCAGCTTCCCTCCTACAGATCAACCCATCCTCTCTTGTGACCGAATTGACTCTGGACCGACCATTGTCTTGGTTTAAGATGGAGTCCTACAGATTGATCTATCGAACTTAAAGCACTCCCTTATTGCAGTGCATCTGTGTGAGGATAAACATTTCGCTCGGTTCAAGGAGTCTCCTCCGCAAGGTCGTCTCCTCAATTCCGTAAAAACCAGCAAATCGTTTTTCCCCATCTACAGATTGGCGACCACAGTGGGAGATCATTCTCTTGGTTGAAATCTCAGTTCTCACAAAGATGGTCGATCTTAGATCTGGTTCAGTTACCAACCGGGCTCAACACCCAACCCTAACATTGCAAGCCTAGTGGTACCGCTAATACCGCTCTTTCGGCGCAACCTGCCAATACTAATCCTCCCAATACTGGTGCTCCTGTGATCACCCCTGCAAACAACGGTACTGGTGCCATCAATAATCCTCTCTTCGGACGATCTCCTGAAGAAATCAGAGAAAATCCGCCTACTATAGGTGATCTCATGAAGGTGCAAGAAACTTTTTCCAAGAATCAGGTTGACATGACTGCCACTCAGAAGGAATTATGTAATTATCTCAAGACTCTTACAGACAAAATGTCAGAGAAAACTCAATATAAAGGAAAAGCCAAAGAAAAATCTTCGGCTGCTGATCCTGAAGTCACTCCAATCCATGTAGTAGATGATGAGGAAGTTCCTAAGGCTGCAGACAACCCACCAACGAAAGAACCGTCCAGTTTCATCACTCGTGAAAACCTGGAACGCCTCTTGGAGGATCGTGGAATAGATGTCCACCGTCACCAACATACATACCCTGCTGCTACACAAAGGATTCCTCTACCAAAAGGTTATACCTCTCCGACGTTCACCCTTTATGATGGAACAAACAATGCTCAAGAGCATGTTTCTCGGTTTCTGGAATCACTGGGTGAACATGAGCACAACCATGTCGTCCGTTTGAAGGAATTTTCAACGTCTCTGACAGGCAGAGCATACACCTGGTACAACAACATCGCACCAGGAAGTATCGCCAGTTGGGGAGAGATGATTAATGCTTTCTACAGAAAATACTTCTTCGTTTCATAGCAAGTCACTCTCTCTGATCTAGGAAGGATGTATAAAAGGAGCAATGAATATCCCAATGACTATGTGAAAAGGTTCAGATCTCAAGCCTTGGATTTCCACGACCCAGATGTCACAGAGCAGCAACTTGTAGACTTATGCATCAACGGAACGATCCCGGTCTACATCGCTTTACTGGAAAATCTCCGGTTCCATACTTTTTCAGAACTTCATGAAAAAGCTAAAGGATCAGCAACTACCGCACCTGCTTTACTGGAAAGATCAAGCTACAAAAACTGAGGAACCATGAGAAACTCGAGGTAACAGACGTTTGATCAAAAAACAGTACAACCTCCAACCTTCCACAAATGTTGTTGCAGAAGAGGGAAAATGGAAAGATGAGTCACAACGCAAGCACGCTTCTCCAGATCCTATGAAAGCACCAAAGAAAAATAACCAATCTTGAAATGCACAAACCTTGACCCGGCATCAACGAACGGAGAAATGATCGGAAAGACTCGAACTTCTATCTTCTTATGAAGGAGTGATCGAGTTACTGGAAGTCTGTGTTCAAGATGGTGCAATCAAATCGTCATTCATCAGGAGAGAGCCAACTGAAGAAGAAATGGAGAATCCCAGGTACTGTCACCTTCATAGATTCATCAATCATCCAGCAAGCAACTGCAATATTTTGAAGCACATTTTCAAAGAGAAGTTTGATCCACAATAGCTTCAACTGGGGACTGAAGGAGTACACAAGAATCCTCTCCAATCAGAACCTTTACACTCTCTGAACAACCTATCAAAGAGGTAGTTCAATTCTTGGTCGAACGTGAATTGCTCTATCTGTCGAAGGCACAAAGAAGATACATGTTCACAGCACTGAACCACATCGTGTCAAGAAGTCCATTCCGGGAATACTTCTTGAGCCTCTATCCACAGACCAAGAGATGTACGACTGGGGACTGCTTACCACAGTCAATCTCAGAAGAAACAAATTTGGAAGAACGTTGATCGATGCTGGCACCGCCATCAACAACATTTCACTGAAAACCACCGGATCCACAGGCATCACTCGACAAGAAGCTACTCATGCTCCAATCTCAATCAGAGACCTTGAAGGAACGCTCAGAAATACTTATGGTTACATCACTCTCAAAGTGAACATAAGTTCAATCTGGACAGAAACCAAGTTTCACATAATCAGGAAGATCCAAGATATGACATGTCCTTCAGACGAGCGTGTATCCACGCTGAAAAAATGGGTACTTACAAAGCGCCTTTGGTTACACATCTCTCCAACGAAGAAAGTTCTGATCCAGAAGATTTGGGGACGTTCCATCATCAGAGCACTTGGAGGAATTTCGAACTTTGACGAGGTTGAAACGAGAACCTGCAAAAGATGCATAGACATTCATCAAAATATCCTGCACTTAGGCAAGTCTCATTCCTCCCATGTCTATGTCATTTATTTCCTCATATGATATTCTAGCATGGGGACTCAATTCTGCTAGCATCTCTGCTATTGCAAGACGCTATAAGTTGGTAATCTCACTTCAGCAATATTTTACCAAGTGGTTGAATCTGACATTTCTCCGAATCGAGCATCTCACTGAGACATTCATTACTGAGATGATGTTCAAGCAAGGCAAAGAACAATTTGGGCATTTCTCCATAGCCTTGCAGGAGTGTTCATGTGTGCCACAAAATCAGAAAGCTCTGATGTCTGCACAAGTGTTGAATCCCACTACCGCGAATAAAGGAATGCTGAATCAACAGAAGATAGTTGGGACCCAAACTATCAAACCTAAGACATGCTCAAGGGATATGACGCTTCAACGCTCAAGAAGCCTTCAAATTGTACTCCTAATCAAAGAGTACACCTCCTATAACGGCGCATCTAGCTTCAGCACAAATATCTCGTTGATGACACACTGATTCAAGACCAGCGCAATCAAAGTGTAACTAAATTACAATCACTAATTTTTCATTATCCCATGATAAGACTTCTGAAGCAGATGCAACATCATTCATCCATGGAAGGCACAAACTCCTTCAACTGGGGACTTGATCTTATTGGAAGTTGCAATCTGATGTGATTCCAAGAAACTTCATCAACGGAACCTCTCTACATCACAAGCCTTGCACGACCAAGTAACTTTTTTTCCTCACATCCAGAATGGAGACTGTCGTTGTTATCTGCCACAACAACATCGATTCCCTGACGAAGCCACTTCACAGTTAGTCATATTCAGGAGAATTTGGTTTGAAATCCTAGAACATCTTCATCTTAAGAATGCTCAACTCACCAACTAGTTCGTGAATGTAAAAGGCTCACCGGATGAAGGATCAAAGGCTATATCGATAATCATGGTTCTAGCCTTTTTCGGTCTCTGGAGCAACTCCAACCATAGTATCGGCATCAACAAGGATATGTGGAGGAACTCCTTTCATGGTCTCAGTATCAACAATAATTTCTGGAGAAATTTCAATCGTGATCTAGCATCAACAACGGTCTCAAGAGCAACATCCTCATGACAGGGCTTCATCAATTAACCATTCTCTGAAGTATTTCTCGACGAAGAGGACTTCTCCAAGCACTAATGATTCATATCAAGGTATGTAGACATGAAATATTTTCACATGAAAGTCTTTCCGAAGCTTGTACGATGGGAGGGAACAATCCCAAGTCTTCTACAAGATGTTCTCATCACCTCTACAAATGAGATACAACACACTTCAGGCCATGGGTTTAGAAAACCGTACCAATGGGTGAGGAATGGGACAATTATTCCTGAACAAAAGATGTTTGTCTATGTCTCTTCTACAACATACCAAAAGTGCGCATCAATCGGACATACGAGCTGAAAGATATGGCCTTTACCGTCAGGTCTACGAAATCTGAAAAATTTATGCGGGATTACAAATTACAAATGTGCACGCTTCGTTGGATGACCTCTACAACTCCAAATTGAATGATTCTTGTCTCATGAGATAACTCAGTTTTTTAGATTCAAAATTTGGGGTCAAGCATCAAATTCCGACGTCGTATGAGGTTCTTGCAGCTTCCAGAGCATACAATATGCAAGCAGCAATTCTTTGACGAGATTCATAACTTCCACAGTCGATCGGTGTCCACCAGGTCTTTCCACTAAGTCCTTCATCAAGGTATCTTCAACTTCGACCATCTAGGTCTTGACATCAATTTTTCTACCTGGGTCATCTATCCAAGTCTTACCAGAAGAAGAGAAAACGAAAAGGAGAGATTTAACAAAATACTGGGGACTGACAGTCCACTGATCATGATGATCAGTTTCACAGTCCAAGACCCGTGACACCAGACTCTCATGTGCTAATCATTCATCATAAAAGGAATGCTACCACCAGGACATGCAACCATGGTCATTACATCACCCCCTCTTGAGAGCAACCTCAGTTATGGTCCCGTGACCAGGGTTTCAGAAGTGATGTTTCTACGACTGACAAAAACAAGATGGCATTGCAAGCACCATGCCCATGTATCAATCAAGGGGTCCTGATATCAAATGAATCAATGACATTAAAATCCTTCACCAACCGTTCCAGACACAAGTGAATGGTCTAAAGACACAACATGAGTGTTTTACAACAAGCTCGCCTGAGATGATTTTACACTGTCACGCACAAAGCAGCGAGCTGGGAGAAATTGGTGAAGAATATAAGGATGGTTCATATACCATTCTCTTCGTATGGATGTCCTCTATAACATATCCAAAATTCATAGAAATTGGAAAAACGAGAAAAAAGATGTGGCCAAAACATTGGACTACATACCAGCTGAAAAATTTCTGGAAGTCTCGTGGAAGTTTACTGTTTCGCCTATTTGGGCCCCTAAACATGCTCAAAACTCAAAAATATGCTTTAATAAAGCTTGGAATTTCCTTGGCATGAAGAAACATGGGTAGATCGCGAAAATTCGACATCGGACGAAGATTCTACATCATTTTCAATGAAGACCTAACTTCTGAATTTTCTGATGACGAATTATGACGAAGTTCATCATTGATCCACGTCAGGAGCTACACCATCAACGCAAGGCCGCACTTCATCTTCAGTTGATAGTCTCACTTTATGAAGTCGACGGTGTTTCTGCTGATGAGATATGAGCTTTTCATCCTCAGCTCTTTTCTTCCGTGACATTACGTCTCTGCTTTCTCTCCGCATCTGCTAATACTAAGAAAGCATATATCTTAGCACAGACGACTCCCAGATGATCGAGATACATACAATGTATCATCTTTCCAGCGTCTCTGAAAGGTTGATTCACCTCGGCATGAATATCTGATCTTTGACTTGGTATTTCTGGAGCGTTCCCCGGAAGAGCCAGAAGAGTGGATGTAACAAGAAGTCACCACTATCTGATGCGAAAGACATGGAGTCATGGATATACCAGTAAGAAACGCGTAACAAAAATGGTAACAATCCAACTCTTACCTATTTACAATTTCACTAGCTGTAGTGATTATAACGTCAGAATTTCAAAAACTTGCTCGTTCCTTCAAACCTGCAAAGACGAGCAAAATTCATTATTCAAAATCATGACTTGATTTTCATAAAACGGTGAACAACCCACGTGAATTTTAACATCCACTGGTTTTTCAAAAATTGGACAGACGTCCATTCTACAATTGTGAAAACTTACATACAGACATTATTTTCACAATGTATAATTGTCTACTTTCAACAGTTCTTCAAAATCAAAACATTGGTTTTAAAAAAATATATGTATTTAATGTGAAACTCACGTAAGTTTGAAAAATAACATGTATCTATATTTTCGCTCCCTCGCGCAAGCATCTGTCTTTGAAGCGAGAGTATATTTTCAAAGATTTCTGAAATCTCGAAGATAAAAAATTTCATGAAAGATCATGAACAAAATTTTATTACTAACAGATGCACGTCTGTTCAAAAAAAAAATTCTCTCGTACGAGCATCCACCTTTGAAACGAGAGTTTATTCTACTTTGTGAAATCTCAAATATTTAAAAAATAAAATTTTGTTTTTCGTGAAAGCTCATAGACAAAATTTTTATCATTAGACTCAGGTCTATTTTGTTTGTTTTTCAAACTAACGAACGAACGTCCGCGCTAAAACGGATTTCTTTCTTGGGCCCGGATCCGTGAATCCTAAACCGACCAAGGTTCCATCACCAAATAAACGGTGCTACACCACTTTACGCTTGTTGGACAATGCTCTATCATGCCACTGGGATCTTCGTTCAAGCCATGGTTCGATCGTACAATCGAAAATCCGGTAACATCTTATCTTACGACTAAGTTAAATTACTTATTTCGTTTATGACTAGAAAATCACCATCCAGTGTTGACTGAGGAACATGATTGTCCCTCACTAAGCAGGGGACTTAATGTAGATGGTGGATTTTCGACAAGGGCTAAAATCGTAAAACCATAATTATACATGCTCCTGATCCAGCAATCAGATGAGTATTGAGGCTCATGTCTCTCATCGAAGCATGAAAGCTCATGCCACAAGAATCTTTGACTGAGAATACTGTCTCTTAGAGTATATATAAATGTGTAGTTTCTCAGCTGAGGCAACGGCATATCTCATAAGTACTGAGCAATTTCAGTAATTACTTCTATATAGAATCGAACGATTGGACGGCTCCTAGACAGCTTGCCTGCTAGTATAGAGCAATAACGTCTTCAGAATGTAACAATGTTTTCCCTGACTATATAAAGAAAATATGACGCTTCAACAAGCTCATCTTACTCAATTCTCAGACAATTAATGCTCCTACACAGTATAACTGCTAGTATAGAGCCATCAATTAATTATCTCTAATCCTTAAATTCATTAACTGAATATTCAGGAATATTCTACGTTCTTCATAATATTTCGTTACTTCAATTCGTGGTTCTTCGCAGCAGAATTCCATGGGTTAGTGATAAATATTCAACGTACGGGCATCTAGCCGCTATCGAGTAAGCCCCGACCAAAATGGTGCAAGTGTACTCGGAAATAATGCACTAACGAGCACCTGAATGCACGAACGACATTCCAAAATACGAAGGAACGATGAACCTATGCGAAATAGGAAGAAAAAAAATAATAATAATAAAATGTTAGCTAAGGTGCTAGGGGACTGAGCCCACCAGCCGGCCAGTCACGCCATGGCCAGTCCCACGCCCAATTCTATATTTTATCATATTTTTATTATTTTCCTTGATCTCATGAAAATCCCTTCATTTGAACAAATATCCTTCATTTTAAGGAAACTCCTCAGTTTCATGGTGTTTTTTCAAGATCAAAGAAATGATAAAAATTAGGAAAGGTGTCGCGGGACCAAGCCTACTAGCCGGCCGGTCATGCCCTAGTTGTGGACGGTCCTACACCTTGCATTCCTTATTATTTATTATTATTTCCTTCATCCCATGAAATTCCTTGATTTCATGATATTTCCTTCACATCAAGGAAAAGATATAAAATTAGGGAATACTCTTAGGACCGGGCCATAGTTGGACCATGCCCGTGGCCGGTCCCAGACGCCCTTATTTTTTTTTTTATTATTATTATTTGTTTCCTTCATCTCATGGAATCCTTCACTTCAAGCAAACTCCTTGGTTTCAACAAACTCCTTGATTTCATGATATTTTCCTAAAATCATGAAAATAATATAAAATCAGGAAAAGTGCCATGGGACCGGGCTTATTGGACGGCCGGCCATGCCTTGGCCATAGCCGGTCCCACACTTCATAATTCCTTATTTTTATTATTATTATTTCCATCATCTCATGTAAATTCCTTAACCTTATGAAACTCCTCAATTTCATGGTATTTCCTTCACATCAAGAAAATTACATAAAATTGGGAAAGGTGTCACGGGACCGGGCTCGCTAGACGGCCGACCATGCCCTAGCCGTGGCCGGTCCCACACCTTGTAATCCCTTATTTTATTTATTATTTCCATCGTCTTATGGAAATTCCTCAGTTTCAGCAAAACCCTGAATTCTTCAAATTTTCTCAAATGTTGCTCAAATGCGCATCAGAAAATGTCAAAACTATCAGAACTGAGACATGAACACTTTGGTGACATGAGCATATTACCTTGACCGACCAAGGTTGGCTCTTTGGCTTGAAAGAGGCCAATCCCACACATTTTCATCATTTGACCTAATTTGTTCACATTAGGTTCAAACTCTTCCAAACAACTTGGAATTTCATCAAATGATCATCAGTCGATCCCGTGACCAACCAGTGCCGGTTTCATGATTCCTTGGTCGGTCCTTCATCTTTTCATAATTTATTAGGTTTTATTACCTAAGGTTCAGACGAACATGATTTGAATAAATGATTAAACCAGCATTTGATCATCTTTTCACCAACTGGTCTTCAAGAGACTTTGGTACTTTGCTCACTCGATCATCTGGGCGTTGCATGTCGACTCATCACCCCATGTAACCGGTCCCTCCTTCACTCCGTGGTGGCTATTTTTCAATAAATCATCAATTGATCAGCAATTCGGGTTTCGAATCCAAAGCTCTGCGAAACATAATTCTGAGCAGATTCAAACACTAATAATTTTACGTTGATCCCGTGATAAACATTTTAATTAATTATACTCCGTTCAATTGCCAGTATTCTAAATTAATATTTTATTTGGTTCTGTTACCAGCAATTCATCAAACGAGCAATATTTGCTCAGAATAAGGAATATTGGTTCAACTATCAATATTCAACAATCCATCGAATGAGAAGTATTTGCGCACCTTAACTATCAACACTTACTCTAGAATTATACCTTTGTCTCAACAGACATGTTCAATTCATGAGTCTTAGAACATTTGCAAATCACGTTCGACTCAGCAATACAAGGACTCATCGTCCCATAAAGTCAACAACTGACTAACTAAATACACGTATGCCTTGCAGACTCCACAATTACGAGATATCAATCGTGTCACATGGGGGATATTAACTAGGGCTTTGGTCTGGCGGTGTACGGCACGTGTGTTCATACACACGTTGAATGTGAGAAAGTCGTGCAATCAGTTAGAGGAGTTAGCAAAGTATTGGATGGAAAATCAACCAAGTCTCCGCACGATGAGCAACTGGTTTTAACACCATTTCCACTTCCCCGCTCTTTGACTCCAGCAACTGTCACACTTCATGGGATCAAGGTGTTTACAATTCTAGCAATATAAATAAGTCTCTGAATCATGATTGAAAACAAGACAATCTCTCGTCAAACAGAAAACAAGAGATTAAGAACTCAACATCTGTGCAATTACTCTCAACAGAGCAAATTCAATCAATCAGAACTTATCTTTTTTCTTCACGCGGAATACACAACACACCTACAATCTTTGATCACCATTGATCTCACACATTTCTCAGCTTCCCTCCTACAGATCGACCCATCCTCTCTTGTGACTGAATTGACTCTAGAACGACCATTGTCTTGGTTAGGCCGGAGTCCTACAGATTGATCTCTCGAACTTAAAGTACTCCCTTCTTGCAGTTCATCTGTGTGAGGATAAACATTTCACTTGGTTCAAGGAGTCTCCTCCGCACGGTCGTCTCCTCAATTCCCTAAAAAAAACCAGGAAATCGTTTTCCCCATCTACAGGTCTCTCACTTATTTTGCTGATAGTCACTCTTGTTCTTCCAACATTTCTGATTATTACATGATAAACAATTAAACTTTTCCAGAAGAAAAATTCGGTCTCTTGACCAAACATCTCTACTTGATTAAGAGAACATTATAACTGGAAAAGGAAGTATGAATTAAAAATATTGAAAATCTGAAATGTCAGCTGAAAACATTAAGACAAGAAAATGCGACTTCTCGCAATTGTAATGTTAAAGAGAAAGATCGATACTCTTCGATAAGTTCTAGCAAACTAATTCAGCATATTACTCATATGATCTTGTCGTGTTATAATCTCTCTCATGATAAGAAAGACATGGTTAACTTGAAAAACAATCGTGAGTATACCTTGACAAAAAATCAGGATTCCCCAGAAATGGATGGCACAAAGGTTCTTAAAAAAACTTCTTCTAAATCATGTTTTCAGAAGAAGAAAAAGAAATCTCATAAGAAATCTATGTCATTTTCTAAAGAGATTTTCAGAACCATTCATAGTATGCAAAAATCAATGAACAGTCTGTTCAGAAAAATAAAGGGAAGAAAAATATCCTCTTTGGATTCTCACTCAACAAAGAGGAATATGAAACAAGGTGTAACAAAATCATTCTCCTCTCTTGTGAAACCTCCCAATCCTTCTTTAGGTGGGAGAAATTACTCTTTGTAAGTTTTGAAGATTGTTCTTGTTTATTTGCCCTTGGACAAGAAAAATAATATCCAAGAGGGATGCGAAAATACTTCTGCTGACTTGTTCGTGTATTTTCCTAAATTGCTCTAGCTTTGGTTATTAAGCTAAAAACCGTTTCTGAAAACTTGGAGGTTTTTGCTATCTCTTTTAAGTTTCTGTTAGGGTTTGTGTCAAAGGTCTTTTTGGGAATTTATCTAATTTCTTCTTATTTTAAAGAGATTTATTTACCTTAAGCAAGCATTTCATTTACCTTCTCTATCATGTCCTCTTCAAGTCTTTCCAGTAAAGAGGATGATGTATGGATTGTTCTTTACCCTCTAAGAAAGTTCGTTTCTGATAATGAGATGTGTCAAGACAACTTGATTCATCCTCTAATCGAAATCCTACTGGTTCTCATTTTGATTAACTCTCATTAACCATGAATCTTTCCTTGGAGCAAGTACGGGCGTGGAAAAGTGAACTAGAATCCTCCATCAAAAGACTTGAAGAAAAGATTGATAATCTTGAATCCGGGATTGATTTAATCGAAGATGAACTTGATGATTATGGGGAATATGAGAAGATTCTTCAAAGTAAGTGAAATGATTTTCGATTCTTTCTTAAATTTATTTTGTCTAGGAAACTTCATATGAGAATTTATTCTTGTGTTTTGAGAAGGATAACTAGGGTCTGGAATAGCAATTATTGTGAGTACACATAGCTATTGCCAACGTTTTTCATCTTGTAATGTTTTTAGATTTATTTATTTAAATTCTAAAGTTTATTTGGAAGATGATTTTGCAGTATTAATCTTTATTGGTTTTATATATTGCAAAAATTGTTATGGGGTATGTGTGTTTATGTCTATGAACTATGATTGTCCCTTTTACGTCAAAAGTTAAGCTTATTATGTCATTATGCAAATATTGATGTAAGATAGGATGAACTTTTGATTACAAAGATTAATTCTATTATATGTGTTTATGAAAATTTTGATGAAAAATAGAATGAATCTTTGAATATAATTTCGCAGTATTGATCTTTCCCTGATCCACTTCTATGTGAAAGTACTGTGTGGCTCCGCAAGTTCTCTTATGTTGAGTATTTCTGATTAAATTAATCATGGGTTCTCTTGTGGTTAATTTAATTGAGTTTTCTGGATAAAAATTTGTGTTTCATGTGATTTGTTAATGTCCAATGAAATCCTTCTTTTCTTGTAAAAGTAAGGTCGCTCTTGTTGTTCTTTCGGGAATGTCATTTTATGGGGGAGAGTTCTTAATTGCCAAATCTTTGTGGGGAGTGCGGTTGTGGAATATAATAGGAGTTATCTTGTATCTTTATAAACTCCTTGATGAATACACTAAATTTCGACTATGTGAAATCATCAAAACAAAGTTGACATGTTCCTTTTTAGTCATGATGAAGTACCTCTTTGAAAAATTCATTATGATCCCGCTAGTTTTCGTACCTTTGCCAATTTATATTGACAAAAAGGGGGAGAATTAGGAGGGTGGTTTTCATGTGAGATGAAGTATTGACTAAGGGGGAGTGATATATATCACCATAGTATTATTGTCAAAGTTGTGATAAGATTGGACTTTGATGTTGTGTGATAATACTATGACACTGTATAATAATGATTGGGAGCTACTCTTTTCTCTTTGTTATAGCTAGGGATCTTCAACAACTATGATGCTGAGTTGAACACGTTCAGAATCACTGGATTACATGGAAGTGGCGAAGATTTCGAGTAATGTCAAAGAACTAAGGAAATCAAGCATTTGGATGAGAAGCTACAAAGTTTATTTATTTTGTAATCCATATGTATTGATGTTTTGTCACTAAAATTGACAAAGGGGGGGATTGTTAGAGCACTGATCGGTCGAACTCGAAAGCTTTTCTATCTCAAGCTTGTTTGTCAAGTTTAGTTTCCAAAACTATAAGTCTTGATTTCTAGTCTACTTATAGATAAGTATCGGATTAGGATAGTAAAAGTAGTTGAGCATTAGACTTCACGGCGTTTATCGATTGAAGACGAAGAACTACTAAGGGGAGCTTGTGGAACTTCATCAACAAAAGGTATGTGGAGACTTGAACTCATCTATCACTCAAAAGTCTATCTACTCTATCTCCTATTTGAGACAAAAGTCGTATAGCTATATAGACTTCAATTATACACATTTGATATTTCGAGATGAGTTTAACTCTCTTACATATTTCTCGAAATATGTGTTGGTAAGCTTTCACTTTAACCAAGTTCAACTTATATTCTTGACGAAAGCCAAAAGATGATCATGTGAAAATCTCCTTGTAACATGTTACATGATTTGTGTGAGACAGTCATTTGATGTAGACTCGGACTGTTTCGTATTGATCATTCGATCACTTGAAAATTGCTTTGAAGCTAATAGTTTGTGTGAGACAGCTATTGTCGTCTTCTAAGAATGTTTCAATGATTGAAATGGGAGTTTAGAACAATTAACGATGATTTGATATAACATAGTATGTATACTTGTATGCTAACTGTTGCAAGTCCGGGAAGCATAGTATGCATACGCGTATGCGTACTGGTTGGTTAATGAAAGTCCGAAACTTAGTATGCATACCGGTATGCGTACTGGCGTGAGTTTCAAGTTCCAGAAATTCAACTGAGTTTGGAAGGTATGCATACCCGTTCGCATACTGGAAAACCCAAACTAAGTCCGGCCACTTAGGTATGCGTACCCGTTTGCATACTTGAGTAGGTTATGTTCTAAAATAGGTTTGTTCATGAACTAATACATTTAAATAATAAAGAATGCGATCTTTTGAAAACCGTGGCTATAATGTTCATGAATTGATTCGAGTGAATCAAAATCGATTTTTACTCAATTGTGTCTTATATACTTCTATGATAATATAAACAATTGAACAACTCTATAACTAGTTTCATTTGAGTCATTTGAACTAGTTATGGTTAAGATGAATACGGTTGATATGAAAGTGTTCATATGGCTAACTTCGGTTAACTATTTTTAGCCAACAAGGTGTACACGTTTAGGTACGGTTACTCATATTTAAATGAAGTCACTTTCCATTTGTGTGTAACAAGATAAGTTCGATCTAACGGTTGAAATATATTAGCTTGAGTCTAATTAGGTTTTCATCAGACGGTGAATATTGAATGCTTTGTTACCAAGGTAGCATTGATTGCAAACCCCGATTTGAAGACTATATAAGGGAAACTCTAGCAACTGGGAAATTTAATCCCCACACCTCTTGTGTGATACTAGTTGCGACTAGAGTCGATTCTCCTTTAATTTTAGGTTTTTCCAAAACCCAATAGGTTAACGACTTGAAGAATTCATTGGGATTGTGAAGCCAGACCCAGCTATTTTCTCCATAGTTGCGTGTTCTAACCTTGCTGTTTTCTATCGTGATTGAGTACCATCTTATCTAAGATTTTCTCAAGATTTAATCTCCGATAGGCAAGATAAAAAGTAGTCACAAACATCTTCGTCTCATCGTTTGTGATTCCACAATATCTTGTTTCACTAGCATACGATTAAGATTATTGTGAGGTGGTTGATATTACTAGGATGTTCTTCGGGAATATAAGTCTGGTGTATCAATTGGTTCCTGTTCGCTTGATTTATCAAAAGACTGAACAAAACTCATATGTATATCCGTGGGAGACAGATTTATCTATTCAATAGACTGTTCTGTGTGAGACAGATTGGTTATCAAGTCTTCGACTTTGGGTCGTTGCAACTCTTAGTTGTGGGTGGGATCAGCTAAGGGAATCAAGTGCGCAGAATCCGGCGTGGTTCTAGAGGCGTAAGGAGCGCGACTATACCTTGATCAGTGTGAGATTGGTTAGGGCTCAACTACATTTCGGTTCGAAGTTAACTTGGAGTAGGCTAGTGTCTGTAGCGGCTTAATACAGTGTGGTGTTCAAATCTGGACTAGGTCCCGGGGTTTTGCTGCATTTGCGGTTTCCTCGTTAACAAAAATTTTGGTGTCTGTGTTATTTCTTTTCCGCATTATATTTTCTATATAAAATTGAAATATCACAGGTTATGCGTAAGTTCAATCAATTGTGAATCCAACCTTTGGTTGTTGATTAAATTGATTGACACTTGGATATTGGTTTTTGATACCGTCCAAGTTATTTATTATATTCAATCGGGCTCACAAATTCCTATTTGTTTGATTGCAGATTGAATTGAGAAATATAGATATAACTCTTGGATATACTTTTCTTAAGATTGAGTATGACTGTCTAATTGATTCTCTTGAAAGTATATTGGAGTTAGTTCATACAGCTTGTTAAGCGAAATATTGGGTGTGGTTGTTAGACCCCCGCTTTTTCAGCCTTGGAAAATTTTACCTCTTTGCTAGTATTTAGAGCATCTATTCCCTTATAGCTCAATTCCCATGTATCACGATGAGTTTATTTGCTCCTAGCATAGTGGTTAATTTGTTCGAGCTAATATCGAACTTTTTCAAGTCCCCTTCTAATATCTTGATTTTATCAAGAGTAGCAGCTAAATCAGCCTCAAGGCATTTTTCTCGAGCGAGAGAAGCACTTTCTCTGTCATCAAAACTTATTTGTTGGGAGTTAATCCTTGCTTCAGTTGCTGCAAGTTTTTCTTCCAACTTATATAAATTTCTACGAAGATTATCACATTCAAGTGATTTTTTACTTAGGTCATTCTTACGATTTTGTGGGGATTATGTTTCCCAGTTTTTCTTAGGCAACCTATATGGATTAAACTCAAATACAATTCCGAGAATTACAACTTAATGAATCTCAATCAGGAATTATATTAAGAGTTCATATCTCTTTCTCTCAAAATCAATATGTAAATGGAAACAATTCTGTGAACCTGATTATGCTTGAGAGTTCTTGGACGATTCCAAAGATACATATCCAAGATCAATCAAGTCGTAGTCGTATCTATTAGAGCATTGCTCGGTCAAACTCACAAGTGTTTCTATCTTAAGCTTGTTGTCAAATTTAGTTGATCAAAACTATATCTTGATTTCTAGTCTACATTTAGTCAAGTCTCGGATTAGGATAGAAGTGTAGTTGAGTACCAGATATCACTATGCTCTACCGTTTAAAGGCGAAGATCAACCGAAGCTTTTGGAGAGCTTCATCAACAAAAGGTAAGTGAAGACTGAACCACCTATTTCTCAAGCTTTCACCTTTCTATCTATGAGATATTTTCGCACAACTAAATTAGACATTTTATGCATGCATAACATAAATTTCGTGTCAAGCTTATCTTGATAATCGTTCTCGAAATATGCTAAGTTTAAGAACATTTGTTCATACTTGATGAATTTGGTTAAGAACATTTATTATTTATGACCTAATTATGATTCAAGATTTAATTATTTATAAATAGCCTGGAAAAACGATATGTGTCGTTAATGTTATCCCGGAATGTTTCAAATCGATTATTAGAGAAATATAGAACTACTGTAAATCTGGATACAGGATAATATGGATACTAGTTCACATACTGGGAGAACTTTTATACGTCCAGAACCGCAGTACATGTACCCAATACACGTACTGGTGTAGCTATAGTTCGGCAGCGACTTTTTGGTACGCATACCCGGTGTCTATACCATAAAAAAATGGTTACAACAGTCCGAAATGGGAGCAACTTTATCATTCAAACTTACCACCAAATCCCGAAATGCTTCCTAGAGAAGAATATTACAACAGCCCTACAAAAAATAGTTGATGAAATATTATACTTTCATTATAAAATCAAGTACAAAACAGGTATGGAAAATGTAGGTGCTGATGCACTTTCTAGAAAACCACAAGACTCATCTAGTAGCGAGGATATACACATATATTTCTGTTTCAACTAGTAGTGAGAATATCCACATCTAAGCGACCAACTATTTTTTACATACTGAGGGATTAGCAGCTGCCACACCATGACTACATTTTTCAATTATGACTAAGATTTTTGGGGTACAAGATGAGAGTGAGACTAATACTTATTATCAAACAAGTTGTTCTCAAGGAGATAGCTAACAGAAAAGGTAGTGGTAGAGTAACGAAGAACTTACAGAATACATATTATTTGAAATATCATCCAATTAATTCATAATGAAAGAAACCCCCTTCTGAATGCTTTCTGCCAATTCTTTCTTTGCCTTCTCCAACTCATTCCTGTTGAACATCATCCATGTTAAAGAATATCAGCTCTTAGTCGTTTTTTTTTTTTTTGGTAAATCTTTGATGAAAACTGTTATTATGTCCAAAAAAGACTCTATGGCTAAACCTCTTTTCGTTCGAAACATAATCACTTCCAACAGAGATAAGTAAGAAACTAAGAATTAACGGTAACAAACTCTCAATTCAAGTCAGCACTCGACCCTCTTACTAGTTGAAACCTCTTTTGTTGTTGTTACTGGTGTAGCCGCCTATCAGAGAGGAGAGTAATATAATTAGATGAAATCTCTTACGGCCACTCAGTTTAAAGTCTTCTTTGGGATTGAGAATCTCTAGCGTGACCCGTTGGTAGGAAACTAGATAATTGCAGTTTATCTTTGTTTTGATTGATTTGATTGACTAACGGTGGTTGAAATCTGATTGCACCTAGTTTGTTTATTCTTGAGAATCTTCTCTTGTGATATAAGATTCACTCAAACTAGTTAAGAGTTTCGACAGGGATCTTTAGACTGTTGTTAGTTCTAAAGACGATCTTGTGATAATCCATTGTTAACAGACTCCGTTCTGTGCGTGATTGATCACAAGAGATTCAAGTGATTGTGTGCAGGTTTTTATTGAAGATTTAAGAAGATTTGAAGACAGAGAAGATATTGAAGATCTTACTTGGGTTTTACAATCTTTGGTGTGCACAATACTTGTTTCAGTAAAAGAGGATCCAATTAATAATCGTTTTATCCTTGTGATAGATTGGATTGATTAATTGAGTAGATCGGCATCAACACGGTTCTTCGGATTAAAGGTGTTGTTGGCTTAATCTTAATCGATTACCTTTGGGTGATTGAACATAAGATAGATCTAAACTTGAGGAAGGAGTTTATGTTGAGATAAACGGAAGAGCATTTGTCCGACTCATATCACTTAGTTGAATCGAGTTGATACCAAACAGATTTCTTGTTCCTTTACTGTTTGGAATACAAACCAAAGGGATTGATCCAAGTATGTGACTTATTTATAAGTTGGAGGCGTGGGAATACAGACGGAACTAGGTGAACTATAGGGTTAGTTACTTGGTCTCAACTATACGAAGTTAGTTTAATTTTGTGTAGCGGCTTAATACTGAGAGTATTCAATTCTAGACTAGGTCTCGGGATTTTTCTGCATTTGCAGTTTTCCTCGTCAACAAAATCTTGCCGTGTCATTTATTTTTATTTTCCGCATTATAATTGTATTATTATAATTAAAGTAAATTACACAAACGTTAATTCCTATTTACTTGATAATCAATCCTATTGTGTTTGGTTAAGTCCGAACCTTTGTATCAAGTAAACAAACTTCGTTGTTGTATTGTCTCGATCTCGTATCCATAGACGATCACACGAAGTGTGAACCGATTAGTTGTATTGTCTCGACTCAGTCCATGGACAATCACTTTCGGAGAAAGGACATATATGTAGGAAAAGTTTTATCTTGAGGTATGTTTGGGTACCCTTGCCTTTTCACACACAGTGATGCAGGACATCCCTTAACATTCTCAGGCTAAGCTCAGAATCTTCTAGACTTTGTTCTGTTTCTTTGTTTTGTTACAACTCTTTTACGTTTATTCCATGTTTATGAATTCTATTTTAGTTTAACTTCTTTATTTAGATTTCTAATCGGTTGTTTAGAGCCTATATAAACAGGCGTCTTCATTGAAGACAAGTACATTATTATCAAGAATATTATTTTTAAGCTTTAATTGCTTTTCAGTTCTTAACTTGTTCTTCAAGATTATTGTTCATCTTCGTTTCTAAAGCTCTTTTCGATCCTCTGCAATCTCCATATTGCTTTCTTCTCATCTATTATACATTACACAGTGAAAGAGTAGAATTAAAGGAATTCTCATCCTTCAGATCAATCAGTTTTGGACACAGAGAACTTACATCAGAAGTAGCAACAGAATTGCAACTCATTCGAAGTTTTTCTCTTTTACCAAGTTCAAGATAAAAAATATTTAGCTTTCCTACCAGAGAATTTCTGGATAGAGTATCAAGGTTATTTCCTTCAACGATGGCATGTTTCTTAGAATCGTATTTGGATGGAAACGATATGAGAATTTTCATCACAATGTCCTTTTCAGGAATAGTGTTACCCAATGCAAAGATGCATTAACAATTTCAAACACCTTGTGATTAAACTCATCAAATGAATCTTCATCATCCATACGAAGGTTTTCCCAATTAGAATTTAGGTTTTGAAGCCTATCTTTCTTTTCAAAGGTATTCCCTTCAAATACAGTTTCTAAGATGTTCTAGGCTTATTTAGACTTAATGCACGTAGTCACATGGTGTTGAATATCTGGGGTAATGGCATGGATGATAGCATCTAATCCGTCAGAATTTTGCTTTGCAGCAAGAATCTCGGTAGCATCACATTTACCAATATCCTTTGGAGCAATTACATTGGCTTATGTAACTTCCGGAGGATCATCGACATTAATTACATAAACCCATGATTGAAGATCACGCGCTTGAAGAAAGGCACGCATAACAATTTTCCACCATAAGTAATTTGATCCATCGAAGACTGGTTGTACGTTTATAGAGATAAAACTTCTGCCTATAGAGTCAGATCGCTAAAAACACAGACTTATGAGGTCTTGAACGTGTTTGCCTGCTCTGATACCAATTGAAAAGGCAGGGGTCTAACAACCACACCCAATATTTCTCTTAGTAATCTGTGTGGACAAAATCCAATATACTTTAAAGAGAATCAACTAAACAGATATAGTCTATCTTTAGAAAAGTATATCAAAGAGTTGGAATAACTTACAACAGTTAGCATACAAGTACGCATACTGAGTTCCCGGACTTTTATTAACCAACCAGTACGCATATGGGTATGCATGCTATGGTTCCCGAACTTGAAATAACTTGCAACAGTTAGCATACAAGTACGCATGCTGTGTTATATCCAATCATGGTTAATTGTTTTAAACTACCATTTCAATCATTGAAACATTCTTAGAAGACGACAATAGCTGTCTCACACAAACTATTAGCTTCAAAGCAATTTTCAAGTGATCGAATGATCAATACGAAACATTCTGAGTCTACATCAAATGACTGTCTCATACAAATCATGTAAGATATTACAAGGTGATTTTCACATGATCATATTTTGACTTTCGTCAAGAATATAAGATGAACTTGGCTAAAGCGAAAGTTTACTAACACATATTTCGAGAAATATGTAAGCGAGTTAAACTCAGCTCGAAATATCAAATGTGTATAATTGAAGTCTATATAGATATACGACTATTTTCTTAAATAGGAGATAGAGTAGATGGACTTTTGAGTGATAGATGAGTTCATGTCTCCATATACCTTTTGTTGATTAAGTTCCACAAGCTCCCCTTAGTAGTTCTTCTTCTTCAATCGATGAACGCCGTGAATTTTAATGCTCAACTACACTTACTATCCTAATCCGAGACTTAGCTATAAGTAGACTAGAAATCAATACTTATAGTTTTGGCAACTAAACTTGGAAAACAAGCTTGAGATAGCAACGCTTGCGAGTTCGAACGAGCAGTGCTCTAACAAAAGCTAATAGTTCTTCTGAACAAAAGGTTCCCACTTATGGCAAAAGCTAAATACCTTCACCGGCAATTAAGGTTCGAAAGAGCAAATTAAGTATATCAACCTCCAAAGACATCACACATACATTCGGGTAAGAACATTCCTTTGATATTATTGCGAAAATTAAGGTCACCTGATAAGGGGATGTCGATTTCGTATAAGGAATGATAAACTTGACGATGTTCTTGTTTGGGCATCACAAGAAGTCACCAAACCTAGATCATATGTTAAGGGTAATATCCTTGACATTACAGGTTGTTATCGTCCAACCTTTAGGCAAAGTAATCAATGTTGTGATAAACCTAGATTTTCCTATAAACGTCATGCGAAGCCTTTTAATAATTGTAATTATTGTCAAAAGGATAACTTTGCAAAGACGAAGACAAGATCTGATGCTCCCAATTGGAGAAAGACTGACTTGCAAAAGAATAGTCAATTCGATTCTCTTTCGAGAAATATTGAAGAGAATGATGGGAAGAAGGTTCCGGTTGTTCCTAAACGCACTCAGAAATGGATACCAAAGAAATTCAATAATGCATGAGTGTAAAAAGGAATGATGTCGTAGAAAATTCATTGATTATGGAAAACGCAGAATCCATGATGCTCAAAGTTAAATATTTCTTGGGAAAGATGGATTTAGATATGAATGGGTCTAAAAGTGATCTCTTTCATGATAATGCAAAAGTGAAACATAATTGGTGGAAAAAGAAACGAAATAAGCCAAAAACTATAGATGGTGAAAAATCCATAGATGCAGAGAATTGTGTTTCAATCACCTATGGTGAGCAAGAATTTTTTTCACCTCAACAGAACTTAATTGTGCTGAAAGTATACCTGAAAAAGTGGGGGTCTAACAACCACACCCACTATTTCGCTTAGCAATATGTATGGACAAACTCCAAAATACTTTCAAGAGAATCAACTAGAAAGTCGGACTCAGTATTTAGAAAAGTATATCAAAGAGTTTATTTCTCAATTCAATCCGCAATCAAACAAATAGGAATTCGCGAGCCCGATTGAATAAGAGAAATAACTTGGACGGTATCACAAACCAATATCCAAGTGTCAATCAATTCAATCAACAACCCAAAGGTAGGATTCAAGAACTAATTGAACTTAACACACATCCTGTGATATTTCAATTATATAAACAAATATAATGCGGAAAAGAAATAACACAGACACCAGAAATTTTGTTAACGAGGAAACCGCAAATGCAGAAAAACCCCGGGACCTAGTCCAGCTTTGAACACCAAATTGTATTAATCCGCTACAGACACTAGCCAACTACCAATGAACTTCATACTAGAACGTAGTTGAGCTCTAACCAATCTCACACTGATCAAGGTACAGTTGCGCTCCTTACGTCTCTGAACCCCAGCAGGATTCTACGCACTTGATTCCCTTAGATGATCTCACCCACAACTAAGAGTTGTTACGACCCAAAGTCGAAGACTTGATAAACAAATATGTCTCACACAGAAAAGTCTATTAATATAGATAAATCTGTCTCCTACAGAAATACATATAAGTTTTGTTCCGTCTTTTGATAAATCAAGGTGCACAGGAAACAATTGATAAATCAGACTTATATTCCCGAAAAACATCCTAGTATTATCAGTCACCTCATAATAATCTTAATTGTATGGAAGCGAAACAAGATATTGTGGAATCACAAACGATGAGACGAAGATGTTTGTGACTATTTTTTATCTTGCCTATCATAGGTTAAATCTCGAGCAATCTTAGAGAAGATAGTACTCAATACGATAAAAACCGACAAGATTAGAACACGCAACTACAAAGAAAATAGTTTGGTTTGGCTTCATAATCCCAATGAAGTCTTCAAGTCGTTAACCTACTGGGTTTTGAAAAAAACCTAAGGTTAAAGGAGAATCGACTCTAGTCGCAACTAGTATCACACAAGAGATGTGGGTATTAGGTTTCCCAGTTGCTAGAGTTCTCCCTTATATAGTTTTCAAATCACGGTTTGCAATCAATGTTACCTTGGTATCAAAGCATTAAATATTCACCGTTAGATGAAAACCTGATTAGACTCAAGATAATATCTTTCAACCGTTAGATCGAACTTAGCTTGTTACAAACAAATGAAAAGTGACTTCATTTAGATATGAGTAACCGTACCTATACGTATACACATGTGTTGGCTCAATAATAGTTAACCGGAGTTAGCCATATAAACACTTTCATATCAACCGTATTCATCTTAACCATAACTAGTTCAAATGACTCAAATGAAACTAGCTCTAGAGTTGTTCAATTGTTTATATTCTCATAGAAGTATACAAGAACAATTGAAACAAAATCGGTTTGATTCACTCGAATCGACTCATGAACAGTATATCCACGGTTTGCAAAAGATTGCATTCCTTATTATATTAATGTATCGGTTCATGACATAACCGATTTTAGAACATAACTCACTAAAGTATGCAAACGGGTTCGCATACTTAAGTAGCCGGACTTGGACTATGTTCGACAGTACACAAACGGGTATGCATACTATCACACATCCAAACTTCAGTTGAAATCACTACGCGTACGGGTACGCATAACAAAGTTCCCAGACTTCAACTGAATTCTCCAGTACGCGTACGGGTACGCATACTCTAGCTCCAGGACTTCCCTGACCTAAGCCAGTACGCATATGGGTATGCATACTACACCGATCTTGGATCAACATATATGCAAGTACGCATACTATGTCTATAATTCAATTATGGTTAAGTGATCTAAACTCCATTTCAATCATTGAAACATTCTTAAAAGACGACAATAGCCGTCTCATACAAACTATTAGCTTCAAAGCAATTTTCAAGTGATCAAATGATCAATACGAAACATTTCGGGTCTACATCAAATGACTCTCTCATACAAATCATATAAGATGTTACCAGGCGATTTTCACATGATCATCTTTTGACTTTCGTCAATAATATAAGATGAACTTGGTTAAAGCGAAAGCTTACCAACACATATTTCGAGAAATATCTAAGCGAGTTAAACTCAGCTCGAAACATCAAATGTGTATAAGTCGAATACTATATAGCTATACGACTTTTGTCTCAAATAGGAAATAGAGTAGAAATAAACTTTCCAAGTGATAGATGAGTTTCAGTCTCCACATACCTTTTGTTGATGAAGTTCCACAAGCTCTCCTTAGTAGTTCTTCTTCTTCAATTAATGAACACCGTGAAGCCTAAAGCTCAACTACACAATCTATCCTAGTCCGAGACATCACTATAATTATACTAGAAATCAAGACTTATAGTTTTGATCAATAACTTGACAAACAAGCTTGAGATAGCAATGCTTGCGAGTTCGACCGAGCAGTGCTCTAACAATCTCCTCCTTTGTCAATTTTAGTGATAGAACTATCAATACATATGGATTACAAAATAAATGAAACTTTGTAGCTTCTCATCCAAATGCTTGATCTCCTTGGTTCTTCAACGTTACTCGAAATCTTCGTCACTTCCAAGTACTCCAGTGATTCTGAACGTATTCAACTCAGCATCAAAGTTGTTGAAGATCCGTAACCATAACAATGAGAAAACAGTTGCTCTCAATAATTGTTATACATTGTCATAGTATTATTACACAACATCAAAGTTCAACTGTATCACAACTTTGACAACAATACTATGGTGATATGTATCACTCCCCCTTAGTCAATACTTCATATCACATGAAAACCACTCCCCCTTACATAATGATCCGTAAACCATATGTATTTGTAGTGTGAACTACACATTAATTCCCCCCCCCCCTTTTTGTCAATATAAATTGGCAAAGGTACGAAAACTAGTGGGATCCTAATGAAATTTCCATAGAGATACTTCATGACCTAAAGAGAACATATCAACTTTGTTTGGATGCAATCATATAGCCGAAACTAAATGCATTCATCTAGGAGTTTATAAAGATACAAGAGAACTCCTACAATATTCCACAGCCGCACTCCCCACAAAGATTTGGTAATTAAGCACAAGTTCAAATAAGAACTCTTCCCATAAAATGTCATTCCCGAAAGAACAACTAGAGCGACCTTAATTTTACAAGAAAAGAAGGATTTCTCTGGACAAAATCAAATCACGTGAAACATGAATTTGTATCCAAAAATCTCACTTGAATTAACCACAAAAAAAATGATTAATACAATTGGCCATGCTCAACATAATAAAACTTACGGAGCAATACAGTATTTTCACAAAGTTGTGGATCAAGGAAAGACCAATACTGCGGAATAATCAAAGATTTCATTCTATTTTTCATCACTATTTGCAAAATGACATATAATAGACTTAATCTTTGGAGTCAAAAGTTCATTTTATCTTTCATCAATATTTGCATAAAGACATATGATAGACTTAACTTTTGAGCATATATGGGACAATCATAGTTCACGGACGTAAACACACATATCCCATAAAAATTTGCAATATATGAAACCAATAAAGATTAGTACTGCAAAATAATCTTCCAAATAACTTAGAATTTAAATAAATAAATCTAAAAACATTGCAAGATGAAAACCGTTGGCAATAGCTATGTGTAGTCACAATAATTGCTATTTCAAACCCTAGTTATCCTTCTTAAAACACAAGAATAAATTCTCATAAGAAGTTTCCTAGATATTGAGACATCTAAAAATTCTTTATCGTCCATGAACTGCTTATCGTCAACAGCCATGGGAACAAAAGGTTCATGAAGATGGGAGTCAATTCCAACAAACCTTCTAGACTTATGCCGAACCAGGGCCTTCTGAATTTCGAGAGTCCTCAAAACAATAGCCTTTATTTGCTGAATTTCCTTTCTTGTTTCCTTCAACTCTTCAAGAACACCAGAAAACTTTTGGGAATTTGAAGGAACAACTCTTGTCTTCCTCACATTCCTTCTTTTTCTTTTCAAAGTTTGAGGTAAAGGAGATTTATATTTTTCCTTCATGATTGATGGCTTAACAATCACAGTATCATCTTTTCCATCAGAAGACATAATGCTTGGAGTCTCCATTCAAGTATGAGACTGTGGGAGGAAATCACAAATCAGACTCAACAAGCTATCTTGTGATAAAAAAGAGTTTTTCAGAGAAGGAAAAAGGAATGTTGGGTTACGGAACCTTTATACAAAAGGAATTCAAGTACGCAAAATTCTCAACCCTAAAGAAGGTACAATTGTCGATTTTAATCCTCTTTTATTGTTCAAACAGGGAAACCCCTTTCAATATCAATTAGATATGAAAAGATGGAAGAATTCCAAACAGGCGAAACCACGAAAAAAGTGAAGAAAAAATCTTTTCCTAAAGCCTGAAGTGTGCAAACTCTTGTCTCTTTTGAACCATGAACATGAGACAAGATACACCAAAAACACAATTAAGTTGTGCTGGGGTGAACAATAATATGTCCACCGTAACCTTCTATAACAGAATTCTTAAAACCCTGTTTAACAGACTGTTTAGACCTGAAAAGGCGAGGGTCTAACAACACCACCCAATATTTCGCTTAGCAATTTGTATGGACAAACTCGAATATACTTTTAAGAGAATCAACAAGACTCAATCAATTAAAAGTATATCAACGAGTTTATATCTCTCTTCTTGATTTGATTTACTCCAGCAAGAACTGCTAGTTCTAATCAAATACAAGGAATAACTTGGATGGTACCAAAGACCAATATCCAAGGATCAATAAATATCAATCAACAACCAAAGGTCAGATTTCCAATTGATTGATTCAAACGCACAACCTCTATTATTTCAACTATATAAACAAATATAATACGGAAATAGAAATAACACAGACACCAGAAATTTTGTTAACGAGGAAACCGCAAATGCAGAAAAACCACGGGACCTAGTCCAGATTGAACACACACTGTATTAAGCCGCTACAGACACTAGCCTACTCCAAGATAACTTCAGACTGGACTGTAGTTGAACCCCAATCAGTCTCCCACTGATCCAGAGTACATTTTTACTCCCTACGCCTCTGATCCCAGCAGGATACTGCGCAGTTGATTCCCTTAACTGATCTCACCCACAACTAAGAGTTTCAACGACCCAAAATCGTAGGGTTTGACAATAAACAAATCTGCTCCCACATACAAGTCTATCAAAGGATCAATCTGTCTCCCACAGATAAACCCTAAAGGTTTTGTTCCGTCTTTTGATAATAATCAAGGTGAACAGGAACCAATTAATAATACGGTCTTATATTCCCGAAGAACAGCCTAGAGTTATCAATCACCTCACAACAATCTTAATCGTATGGTAGCGAAACAAGATATTGCGGAATCACAAACAATGAGACGAAGATGTTTGTGATTACTTTTTATATCTTGCCTATCGGAGATATCAATATCAAGCCAATCAATCTGATTGTACTCGTACGATAGATGATGCAGATCAGATCACACAACTACGATAAAAGTAGTACGGTCTAGCTTCACAATCCTAGTGAAGTCTTTTAAGTCGTTAACCTGGTTATAGAATAAGAAAACCAAAGGATAAAAGAGAACCGACTCTAGTATGAAAACTAGTATCACATGTAAGGTGTGGGGATTAGTTTTGCACAATAGTAGATGTCTCCTTTATATAGTCTTTCAAATCATGGTTTGCAATTAGGTTACCTTGGTAACAAAGCAATCAATATCCACCGTTAGATGAAAACATGATTTGGATTCAAGCTAATATTTCTCAACCGTTAGATCGAAAACTTAGCTTGTTATACACACTTGACAATGAAGCTTCTAGGTTTGTTTACCGTACCCAAACGTATGCACTTGTTGGTTCAACAATAGTTAACCAAATGGTTAGCCATATGAGAATTTCATATCAACCATGTTATTCTTCACCATAACTAGTTCAAATGACTTCAAATGAACTAGTTAGAGAGTTGTTCAATTGCACGGAAATCTCATGTACTACACAAGACACAATTGAAGCAAAGATGATTTGATTCACTTGAATCGGTTCACGAACTTTTATAGCCACGGTTTGCAAACTGCATTCCTTAGTCTTTTTAAGTTTAAGTTCAGAAATCATCTTCAGATATATAACCTTTTCAAGTTCGCAGACTAAGTTCGCGGACTTAAGTTACCGGGCAGAGTTTACAAACTCCAGCAAAAATTCTCGAGTTTGAGAACTTCGCCGGTTCGCGGACTTAGCTTCACGCAAGTAGTTTATCAACTCTTGCAGAAATTCTCGAGTTTGAGAACTTCGGCAGTTCGCGGACTTGGCTCATGCCGTTCTTCCGGTTTTCTTGATCAACAAAGTTTGCAAACTTTGGTTCAAGGAATAGGACTTATACATAAATGTGTTTCCATAAAAATGCTTATGTCCACCATTGATTATGTAATCTGAACTCTCATTTCAGTCATTGAAACATTCTTAGAGGACGTTATATAGTTGTTACACCATTTCTCGTCAAAGCAATTTTCAAGATGATTGAAACATATTATGACTTTCATCACATGGTAAAGATAAACTCGGTTAAAGCGAAAATCTTACCAACACATATTTCGAGATATAGATAGGCGAGGTATACTCGGCTCGGAATACCAAATGTGTATAATCCAAGTCTATATATATAGCATACAACTTCTTGTCTCAAAGAGTAGGAGATAAAGTAGATAGACTTTTGAGTGACAGATAAGTTCAAGTCTTCACATACCTTTTTGTCGAGAAGTTCCACCGGTTCCTTGAGTAGTTCTTTTACTTGTATGATGAATCGCCATGAAGTCCTTGAGCTCAATTACACTTTCTATCCTAATCCGAGACTAAGCTATAATAGATTAGAAATCAAGACTTATAGTTTTGATCACTAACATTGACAAACATGCTTGAGATTGCATAGCATGCGAGTTCGACCGAGAAATTCTCTAACAATCTCCCCCTTTGTCAATTTTAGTGACAAAACTATCAATCCATATGGAATACAAAAAAGATAAAGAAACTTTAGTAGCTTCTATTCCACATGTTTAATCTTCAACATTCCTCGAAATCTTCGTCACTTCCAAGTACTCCAAAGATCCCAAAGGTTGTAAGTTTAGCATCATCGTTGTTGAAGATCCGTAGCTATAACAATGAGAAAGCATCGGTCTCGATCATTGTTATACAGTGTCATAGTATTATTATACAGTGTCAAAGTCCAATTGTATCACAACTTCAACAATAATACTATGGTGATATGTATCACTCCCCCTTAGTCAATACTCCATCTCATATGGAAACCACTCCCCCTTACACAATGATCCGAAAACCATATGTATTTGTAGTGTGAACTACATATTAATTCTCCCCCTTTTTGTCAATAAAATTGGAAAAGGTACAAGAACGGGATCATAATGAAATTTCGGAAAGAGACATTTCATGACTAAAGGAAAAATACATACCAACTAATTTAGATGCAATCATAAAGCCGAGGCTAAATGCATTCATCAAGGAGTTTAAAGATACAAGATAACCCCTCTAAAATTCCACAGCCGCACACCCCTCAAGATATGACCATTAAGCACAAGTTCAAAAGAACTCTCCCCCATTTGATGTCATTCCGGAAAGAACAATAAGAGCGACCTTAATTTCAAAAGAAAAGAATGATTTTTACTGGACACCAAAAACCATAAGAATGATTTTCTATATCCAAAAACTCAATCAAATTAATCACAAGTAAACCCATGATTAATTTAATCGGAATACTTAATAAAATTAAACACAAGAGGCGATCAATTAAATTGATTGTGCTCAACATAAGTAGACTTACGGAGCTACGACTAAGTTAACCATACAGAAATGACTAACTTAATCGTTCATATACTCAACACAAGAAAAACTTATGGAGTAATGTAGTATACACATAAAATATGGATCAGGGATGATCAATACTGCGGAATATATAAGGATTCATTCTATCTTCAATCATTATTTGCATAACAATAATCCATAGACATAATCCTTGTCACAAAATATTTTAACCTATCTTCCATCAAAGATTTGACAATATAGGCTTAACTTTTGTATTTGTTAAAAGTCCATTCATTGTTTAATCAATACATGAATACCGATCACGAACGACTTTACTTTTGACAAAGTATGGGACAACCATAGTTCACGGACGTAAACACCAATATCCCATAAAAAATTGCAATATATAAAATCATAAAGATTAATACTGCAAAACATCATCCTCCAAATAGTTTTAGAATTTAAACAAATAAATCTAAAAACATGAAGATGAAAACGTTGGAATAGATATGTGTAATCACAATATTTGCTATTCCAAACTCTAGTAATCCTTATCAAAAACAAGAATAAATTCTCATAAGAAGTTTCCTAGGCATCAAGACAAACTTGTAATGCACATATAAGATGATTTGTCCTTAGAGAGTAGAATCAATCTTTTTTTCCCGGATTTATACCAAGAATAGCTACCAATGGCGTATAAAAATATTTTCAAATAAGAACATACAAAGTCATTAACGACCATGCACCATAGTTCACATAAAATGATTGTGAACATTCAAGAATCCCATAGTAATGCGTATTACTGCCCATTCTTGAACTTCCTTCTTTGTGATTCACCAACAACATTCTTGTAAAATCTACAAATGAGCTTAGAAGAGTACTACCCCACGAATCCAAGTGCCCAAGTCCAAGATAAGTGGAACAAGTGCAACGAAACGGAGAAAAACACTCAAAAACAAGAGACAGGACAAATACCAATATTAACTCATCCAAATTCAATAATTATCACCTCCATTTTGAAGAGAATTTAAAGAGGAAGAGAATTCAAAAAGAATGAGGTCATTCCGAGTTCGGACGAAGAAGATACGACCAAAACAAGTTTACCGAATATCGATGTCAGTTATGCATACGGGTTTTCAAACGAATTTTCAAGTCCGCGAATTTAAACCCCTGGATTTTGATTTTAAAAGATGTTATGCATACCTGGTAGGTATACCATGAAGTCCAAACATCCCGAACTACTATTTTCAAACCTAGACGTTTAAGAACCTTAAACACAGATCAAGTTAGGTAGAAAAGAACGACAAGAAAGGTATGTGAATCATTATAAGTTCTCTAAACAAATAAAAGCACAAATACTGCTCAAGTTTATATACATACCTTTTTATATGAATCCAATTGAATTATACAGCCTTAACGAACATAATCTGTGCGGCCCAGTTTTCGTGGTTCCCTCACCATATACATAACAGGGCATTCCTTGGTGAGGATGCACTTAAAACACACTCAAGTTGTATTGAGGTCAACAATGTATTTCTCACCACAAGTGACTTTTGGATTATCATGAAAGGGATCACTTTTAGAGCCTTTCACATCGAATTCCATATTTCCAAAAAACTTGTTAAGTTCCAACATCATGGATACTGCCTTCTCCATAGTTATGGAATTTTCTTGAAGATCATTTCTTTTCACACTCAAAGAATCATTAGATTTCTTTGGTACCCAATTCTGAGTGCGTTTAGGAATAATCGGAACCTTCTTCCTATTACTCTCTTCAAGATTTCTCGGAAGAGAGTTGGATTGGCTATTCTTTTGCAAGTTAGTCTTTCTCCAATTGGGAGCATCGGATCTTGTCTTCGTATTTACGAAGTTATCCTTTTGATAACCATTACGATTGTGAAAAGGCTTCGTATAACGATTATAGGAAAATCTAGGTTTATCACAGCAACGATTCCTTTGCCTAAAGGTTGGAAAGTTACAACCCGTAATGTTAAGGGTATTAGCCTTAGCATATGATCTTGGTTTCACAACTTCTTCTAATGCGCAAACAAGAACATCATGAAGTTTCTTATTCCTTATACGAAAATGATATCTCTTTTCCAGGTGACCTTTATTTCCGCAATAGTGGCAAACATAAGGAATGTTCTTGCCTCGATCCGTATGTGCTGACTTTGGAGGTTGATATTCTTTGCTCTTTCGAACCTTAATTGTCGGTGAAGGTATTTCACTTTTGCCACCATTGGAAACCTTTTGTTGAGAAGAATCACTAGCCTTGACAAATTTTACCTCTTTGCTAATACTTGAAGCATCTATTCCCTTATAGCCCAATCCTCGTGTATCATGATGATTTTTACTTGCTCTTAACATAGTGGTTAATTTTCTTGAACTAGTATTGAACTTTTTCAAGTCATCTTCCAACATCTTGATTTTATCAAGAGAAGCAGCTAAATCAGCCTCAAGGCGTTTTTCTCGAGCGAGACAAGCACTTTCCCTGTCATCAAAACTAATTTGTTGAGAGTTAAACCTTGCTTCAGATTCTGCAAGTTTCTCTTCCAACAAAAAAGTACTTTTAATAAAGATTATCACATTCAAGTGACTTCGTACGTAGGTTTTCCTCAGAATCTTTGAGGATCGATTCGTTAGAACGATTCGAAAAATAAAAACCTGCGTAACATCTTCTCAATTTCTTGTTTTCTCGACAGAGAGGAGTCAGAAAAGGTGAGACATGAGAAGCTGTAATCTTCTTCATCTTCCACGAATCCAAAAACTTAACATACTCTGAGACTTCCTCATCAACATCTCTATCAATATTTGAATCACCTTCATCAGAAAGTTCATCCAACTGTTCTTCTAGGAGAGTTTCCCAATCAACAATTTTTACATCAAGAGAATGTTTAGATATTGACTTAGATGCGATAGTTCTCTCAGGTGAATCCAAGCTTTTAGAATCATCTAGTAATTTCTGAACTAGTACGTTATTAGAGATAGACTCGTCCATAATCAGATCACTACAAAAACAGACTTATAAGGTCTTTAACGTGTTTGTCTGCTCTGATACCAATTAAAAAAGTGGGGATCTAATAACACCACCCAATATTTCGCTTAGCAATATGTATGGACAAACTCGAATATACTTTTAAGAGAATCAACAAGACTCAATCAATTAAAAGTATATCAACGAGTTTATATCTCTCTTCTTGATTTGATTTACTCAAGCAAGAACTGCGAGTTCTAATCAAATACAAGGAATAACTTGGATGGTACCAAAGACCAATATCCAAGGATCAATCAATATCAATCAACAACCAAAGGTCGGATTTTCAATTGATTGATTCAAACGCACAACCTGTATTATTTCAATTATATAAACAAATATAATGCGAAATAGAAATAACACAGACACTGGAAATTTTGTTAACGAGAAAACCGAAAATGCATAAAAACCCCGGGACCTAGTCCAGATTGAACACACACTGTATTAAGTCGCTACAGACACTAGCCTACTCCAAGCTAACTTCGGACTGGACTATAGTTGAACCCCAATCAGTCTCCCACTGATCCAAGGTACAGTTATACTCCCTACGCCTTTGATCCCAGCAGGATACTGCGCACTTGATTCCCTTAGCTGATCTCACCCACAACTAAGAGTTGCTACGACCCAAAATCGCAGGCTTTGACAATCAACAAATCTGTCTCCCATAGACAAGTCTATCAAAGGATCAATTTGTCTCCCACAGATAAACCCTAAAGGTTTTGTTCTGTCTTTTGATAATAATCAAGGTGAACAGGAACCAATTGATAATCCGGTCTTATATTCCGAAGAACAACCTAGAGTTATCAATCACTTCACAACAATCTTAATCATATGGTAGCGAAACAAGATGTTGCGGAATCACAAACAATGAGACGAAGATATTTGTGATTACTTTTTATATCTTGCCTATCAGAGATATCAATCTCAAGCCAATCAATATGATTGTACTCGTACGATAGAAGATGCAAGATCAGATCACACAACTACGATAAAAGTAGTATCGGTCTGGCTTCACAATCCCAATGAAGTTTTTAAGTTGTTAACCTGGTTTTAGAAGAATAAAACCAAAGGTTAAAGGAGAACCGACTCTAGTATGCAAACTAGTATCACATGTAAGGTGTGGGGATTAGTTTTGCACAATACTAGATGTCTCCTTTATATAATCTTTCAAATCAGGGTTTGCAATTATGTTACCTTGGTAACAAAGCAATCAATATCCATCGTTAGATGAAAATATGATTTAGATTCAAGCTAATATTTCTCAACCGTTAGATCGAAAACTTAGCTGTTATACACACTTGACAATGCACGCTTCTAGGTTTCTTAACCGTACCCAAACGTATGCACTTGTTAGTTTAACAATAGTTAACCAAATGGTTAGCATATGAGCATTTAATATCAACCATATTCTTCTTCACCATAACTAGTTCAAATGACTTCAAATGAACTAGTTAGAGAGTTGTTCAATTGCAAGGAAATCTCATGTACTACACAAGACACAATTGAAGAAAAGATGATTTGATTCACTTGAATCGGTTTATGAAATTTTATAGACACGATTTGCAAACTGCATTCCTTAATGTTTTTAAGTTTAAGTTCGGAAATCATCTTCAGATATATAACCTTCTCAAGTTCGCAGACTAGGTTCGCGGACTTAAGTTACCAGGCAGAGTTTACAAACTCCAGCAGAAATTCTCGTGTTTGAGAACTTCGCCGGTTCGCGGACTTAGCTTTATGCAAGTAGTTTGTCAACTCTAGCAGAAATTCTCGGGTTTGAGAACTTCGGCAGTTCGCGGACTTGGCTCATTCCATTCTTTCGGTTTCTCTTGATCAACAAAGTTCGCAAACTTTGGTTCAAGGAATATGACTTATACATAAATGTGTTTCCACAACAATGCTTATGTCCACCATTGGTTATGTAATCTAATCTCTCATTTCAATCATTGAAACATTCTTAGAGGACGTTATGTAGTTGTTACACCATTTCTTGTCAAAGCAATTTTCAAGATGATTGAAACATATTATGACTTTCGTCACATGGTAAAGATAAACTCATTTAAAGAGAAAAGCTTACCAACAGATATTTCGAGATATAGATAGGCGAGGTATACTCGGCTCGAAATACCAAATGTATATAATCCAAGTCTATATATATAGCATACGACTTCTTGTTTCAAAGAGTAAGAGATAGAGTAGATAAACTTTTGAGTGACAGATAAGTTCAAGTCTTCACATACCTTTTTGTCGAGAAGTTTCACCGGTTCCTTGAGTAGTTCTTCTACTTGTATGATGAATCGCCATGAAGTCCTTGAGATCAATTATACTTTCTATCCTATGCCGAGACTTAGCTATAATAGACTAGAAATCAAGACTTATAGTTTTGATCACTAACATTGAAAAACATGCTTGAGATAGCAACGCATGCAAGTTTGACCAAGCAATTCTCTAACAAGACTGTCTTCTTTTCTCTAGTGGTCTAGTCTTTTCTTTGTAATTAACTTCTTGGGAGAAGAGATGGGTTTACATACATCAGAAGATTTATGAACACGTTTGAGCTTGTTTGCTAATCGATTTGCTCTTCGTTTAAGTCTATTAACGTATCTTATCTTATGTTTGTACTTGAAACATTTTGAGAGTTCATGACCCTTGAGAGTACAATAAGAACATGTCAACAAAGAGGATGGTTCATACGCCTTAGTTGTGTAAGCATGGTGGAACCTGAAAAATCATAAATAGAATTTCCAACAGAACAGTGAAATCCATTTTTTCTTCCAGAAAGGTTGAGGTTTCTTCCGAAAGAATATCAAGATTGATGTATGTATTGCTACAATTATCAAAATCAATATTTTCGCATAAGAGCGCAACACTTGACTTTCCTTCTACATTAGAATCATAGTGATCAGACATTTCATCAAGAGTTGCAGCAAGACCTTTGTTCTCAGTGTATATTCTACGATTCGAACACTCATTTGCAAAATGACCAAACCCTTTACACTTAAAGCACTAAGGCATATCCTCGTCATCAGTATCGTCAGTATCCCTTTTTTTAGGAGGAACACAATTATGAGGTTTGACTGATGACCTAGGTTTATCTCTAGTGAACCGCTTACTTATCTTTAAAAGAAGATCTCTAAACTGTCTTGTGATCAAAGAGACTGACTTGTCAAGATCTTCATCCGATGAATCAGTCTCAGAAGAATCATCTTCATAGATGCCAACTCTTTTACTTTTGTCAAGTAATTTAGTGTTCTTTTGTGCTTTGAAAGCAATATCCTTTCCATATTTGAATATATGCTCATGATCAAAGATATTTAACTTCCCAACCAAGGTATTTCTGGATAGAGGGTTAAGGTTATTTCCTTCAACGATGGCATGCTTCTTAGAATCGTATCTAGATGGCAACGATCTGAGAATTTTCATCAAAATGTCCTTTTCAGGAATAGTGTTACCTAATGCAAAAGATGCATTAAGAATTTCAGACACTTTGTGATTAAACTCATCAAATGAATCTTCATCAGCCATACGAAGTTTTTCCCAATCAGAATTTAGGTTTTGAAGCCTAGCTTCCTTTTCATAAGTATTCCCTTCGAATATAATTTCTAAGATATCCCAGGCTTCTTTAAACTTAGTGCACGTAATCACATGCTGCTGAAGATCTGGGGTAATGACATGGATGATAGTATTTAATCCGTCAGAATTTTGCTTTGCAGTAAGAATCTCGGTAGCATCATATTTACCAATATCCTTTGGAGCAGTTACATTGCCTTCTGTAACTTCCGGAGGATCATAGCTATTAACTACATAAACCCATGATTGAAAAATCACGCACTTGAAGAAAGGCATGCATAGAAATTTTCCACCATAAGTAATTTGAGCCATCGAAGACTGGCGGTACGTTTATAGAGATAGAACTTCTGTCTATAGAGCCAGATCGCTACAAACACAGACTTATGAGGTCTTGAGCGTGTTTTCCCATTCTCATACCAATTGAAAAGGCGGGAGTATAACAACCACACCCAATATTTCTCTTAGTAATTTGTATGGACAAACTCCAATATATTTTCAAGAGAATCAACTAGACAGTCAGACTCGATCTTTAGAAAAGTATATCAAAGAGTTTATATCTCAATTTCTCAATTCAATCTGAAATCAAACAAATAGGAATTTGCGATCCCGATTGAATAAGTGAAATAACTTGGACGGTATCACAAACCAATATACAAGTGTCAATCAATTCAATCAACAACCCAAAGGACGGATTCAAGAATTGATTGAACTTAACGCACAATCTGTTATATTTCAATTATAAAAACAAATATAATGCGGAAAAGAAACAACACAGACACCAGAAATTTTGTTAACGAGGAAACCGCAAATGCAGAAAAACCGCGGGACCTAGTCCATCTTTGAACACCAAATTTTATTAAGCCGCTACAGACACTAGACCACTACCAATGATCTTCGTACTGGAATGTAGTTGATCACAAACCAATCTCACACTGATAAAGGTACAGTTGCGCTCCTTACATCTCTGAACCCCAACAGGATTCTACGCACTTGATTCCGTTAGCTGATCTCACCCACAACTAAGAGTTGCTACGAACCAAAGTCGAAGACTTGATAAACAAATCTATCTCACACAGAAAAGTCTATTGAGATAGATAAATCCGTCTCACACATAAATACCTATAAGTTTTGTTCTGTCTTTTGATAAATCAAGGTGCACATGAACTAATTGATAAACCAAACATATATTCCCGAAGAACAGCCTAGTATTATCAATCACCTCACAATAATCTTAATCGTATGGAAGCGAAACAAGATATTGTGGAATCACAAACGATGAGATGAAGATGTTTGTGACTACTTTTTTATCTTGCCTATCGGAGATTAAATCTCAAGCAAATCTTAGAGAAGATGATACTCAATACGATAGGAATCGGCAAGATCACAACACGCAACTACAGAGAAAATAGTTGGGTCTGGCTTCACAATCCCAATGAAGTCTTCAAGTCGTTAACCTACAGGGTTTTGGAAAAAACCTAAGGTTAAAGGAGAATCGACTCTAGTCGCAACTAGTATCATACAAGAGGTGTGGGGATTAGGTTACCCTGTTCCTAGAGTTCTCCCTTATATAGTTTTCAAATTAGGGTTTCCAATCAATGTTACCTTGGTAACAAAGCATTGAATATTCACCGTTAGATGAAAACCTGATTAGACTCAAGCTAGTATCTTTCAACCGTTAGATCGAACTTAGCTTGTTACACATAAATGAAATGTACCTTTATTTAGATATGAGTAACCGTACCTAAACGTGTACACCTTGTTGGCTCAACAATAGTTAACCGAAGTTAGCCATATGAACACTTTCATGTCAACCTTATTCAACTTAACCGCAACTAGTTCAAATGACTCAAATGAAACTAGTTCTAGAGTTGTTCAATTGTTTATATTTTATAGAAGTATACAAGACACAGCTGAAATAAAATCGGTTTGATTCACTCGAAACGATTCATGAACATTATAGCCACGGTTTGTAAAAGATTGCATTCCTTATTATATTAATGTATGGGTTCATGACATAACCAATTTTAGAACATAACTAACTCAAGTATGCAAACGGGTACGTATACTTAAGTAGCCGGACTTGGACTGTGTTTGACAGTACGCAAACGGGCACGCCTACTATCACACATCCAAACTTCAGTTGAAATCAGTACGCGCACGGTTATTCATACCAAAGTTCTCGGACTTCAACTGAGTTCGCCAGTACGCATACGGTTACGCATACTCTAGCTCCCAGACTTCACCTGACCTCGCAAGTACGCATACGGGTATCATACTACACCGGTCTTGGATCAACATATATGCAATTATGCATATATGCATCTAAACTCCATTTTAATCATTGAAACATTCTTAGAAGACGACAATAGCTGTCTCACACAAACTATTAGCTTCAAGGAAATTTTCAAGTGATCGAATGATCAATACGAAATATTTTGGGTCTACATCAAATGATTGTCTCACACAAATCATATAAGGTATTACCAGGCGATTTTCACATGATCATCTTTTGACTTTCTTCAAGAATATAAGATGAACTTGGTTAAAGCGAAAGCTTACCAACACATATTTTGAGAAATATGTAAGCGAGTTGAACTGAGCTCGAAATATCAAATGTGCATAAATCGAATACTATATAGATATATGAATTTTGTCTCAAATAGGAGATATAGTAGAAATAGACTTTCCGAGTGATAGATAAGATTCAGTCTCCACATACCTTTTGTTGATGAAGTTCCACAATCTCTCCTTAGTGGTTCTTCCACAAGCTCTCCTTAGTGGTTCTTCGACTTCAATTAGTAAATGCCGTGAAGTCTAAAGCTCAACTACATAATCTATACTAGTCCGAGATATCGCTATAAGTAGACTAGAAATCAAGACTTATAATTTTGAATATTAAACTTGACAAACAAGCTTGAGATAACAACGCTTGCGAGTTTGACCGAGCAGTGCTCTAATAGTACCCTCACCAAAAAATGCTTTATAAGAAAAATGGTGAGGAAGACATAATAATTGGGGCACACATATTATGTTGGGTAAGATAAGAATATTTTCAAGACATGATAATCATATTGATTATGGGTACATCATTCACCATTAGCTAAGAGATAATGGATCGTAGGTAAAGTACTTATGATAGACAAACCAATCCGCCTAATGAGTCATATACCTTGTGTATCGTTCACGTCTATTAGAGCATTTCTCGGTCAAACTCGCATGTGTTGCTATCTCAAGCATGTTTTTCAATGTTAGTGATAAAAACTATAAGTCTTGATTTCTAGCCTATTTGTAGATGTCTCGGACTAGCACATAGATAATGTAGTTGAGCTGAAATCTCTCGACGTTCATCTCTTGAAGACGAAGAACTACTAAGGGGAGCTTGTAGAACATCTTCGACAAAAGGTATGTGGATACTTGAACTTATCTATCACTTGGAAATTCTATTTATACTATCTCCTATATTGAGACATAAGTCGTGTTATGATATAGTTTTCTCTATACACATTTGAGATTTCGAGCTGAGTATATCTCGCTTACATATTTCTCGATTATGTGTTGGTAAGCTTTCGCTTCGACCAAGTTCATCTTATACCATGGGAAAATTGCCGAGTAACATCTTACATGGTTTGTGTGATACAATCATTTAGTGTAAGACTTGGAAGCTTTCAATAATGATTATTTCAATATCTTGAAAATTGCTTTGATGTTGATAGTGTGTGAAAATGGCTATTAACATTATAAAATAATGTTTTAATGATTGAAATAAAGAGTTGATGATGTAACCATCTTTGGGTATAAGCATATATAGTGTGTTCGCACATTAGTGTATAAGTCCATAATCGGAAACCAAGAGTATGCATATGTGTGTATACGAAATTGGTGAAGGAGACAGGTTAAGTATGCGTACCCGTACACATACTGGCGGAAGTTCTCAAACCGAGAATTTCTGCTGAGTTTGGTTTTGGCAAAACTCACAAACCAGTCACCTTAAGTTTGTGTACCCGTACGCATACTGGCGGAAGTTTTTGAATCGAAAATATCTGCTGAGTTTAAAAACTTCACAAACTCAAAACCGGTTGCTTAAGTACGCATACTTAAGCTGGTTACTTTGTCAAATCGGTCAAGTCCATGAACTTAAACATTTAAATATAAGGAATGCAATCTTTTCAAACCGTGGATATAATGTTCATGATTGATTCAAGTGAATCAAATCGATTTCATTTCAATTGTGTTTTCTAAACAATTGAACAACTCTTTACTAGTTTCATTTGAGTCATTTGAACTAGTTATGGTTAAGATGAATAAGGTTAATATGAGAGTAATCATATGGATAACCTTGGTTAACTATTTGTGAACCAACATGGTGTACATGTTTAGGTATGGCTACAGAAACCTAAATGAGGGTACATTTCATTTGTGTGTAACAAGCTAAGTTCGATCTAACGGTTGAAAGATATTAGCTTGGTTGAATCAGGTTTTTCATCCAACGGTGAATATTGAATGCGTTGTTACCAAGGTAACTTAGATTGCAAACCTGTAGATGGTGGATTTTAAATAAAGGGCAAAAATCGTAGAATCATGAGGCATGTTTTTGACACGGCTTTCAGGCATGCAACGATTCATATTTTACGAAGCCATGATGAATATGTTTTCGAAAAGCCTCCACCAGCCGAGCGTTCGATCCCTGGCATTTCGTCGTGACCTCTATGTAGAATAAAGTATTTGGGCGGTTCTCCGTAGATTGAGAGCTTAACGCCTTCAGGACGTCGGTGATACTCATTGCTCCCTGACTGCAGGAGAGAGACCCGTATCCACATAGAAGAATATTTGGGCGGCGGACGCCTTCAGGACGTCGGTGACACTCACCGTTCCCTGATTATGTGGAGAGATTGTGCATAGATTTAGGCGGTTCTCCGTAGATTGAGAACACTAACGCTTTCAGGTCGTAAACAACATCGTGACTCCCTGACTATGCACCATTCAGAATAGATGTAACGCTTTAACTTGATAATATCTTTTATGCAATAGATTAATCCTGCCGTGACATTCACTATTGAATTCCCAGAATAATCTATTATTTCTCCTATTCCATGGTCGAATCCACGGCCTGATCCCATGGAATGGCAATAAAATTTTCTCTTATTCCATGGTCGAATCCACGGCCTGATCTCATAGAATGACAATAAAACAACTGTGTTATCTCATTACTTCGATTTCATGATCGAATTCACTGATCTCATGAAATGGTAATAGAAAATCTTAATTACTCCGATTCTATGGTCGAATCCACGATCCCATAAAATGGTAATGCTTGTTTTATTATTCTGCATTCGTAGTCGAATCCACAGCTGATCCTGCGAATTAATAATGAACAACTATTCATTTTTATTATTGAGTTTCATGGATTATTCTACACTGAATTCATAGATTAGTAATAGATACACAACAACCGGGCATCTGGACCATCACTGAGTAAGCCCCACAAAAATAGTGCAACTGTACTCGACAATGATGCACGACTGAGCACCCCAAACCACGAACGAGTGTCCAAAAATATGAAATCATGAGGAATCCTTCGCAAAACAGGAGAAAATAATAAATATTAATAAAATAATAAGAGACGCCCAGGGTCGGGCCCACCAGCCGGCCGGCCGGCTGTACCCTAGCCATGGTCGGTCAGTGCCTCTCCCATTATTTTCCTTATTTTTTGTTATTTCGTGAACTCACGAAAACTCCATGGTTTTAGCAACTTTCCTTGTTTTTGCAAAACTCGTGAATTCTCCATAACTTGGTGGATTCACGAAATAATATTATAAAATAAGGAGAGGTGCGCGGGACCGGGCAACCTAACCGTCCGGCCATGCCTAAGCCATGGACGGTCCCACACCTCACAATCCTTAGATTTTTATAATTATTATTCCCTAATCTCACGAAAGTCCTCAATTTCAACAAAAACTTGTGGATTCTCCATAACTTCAAGGATTCATGAAAAATAATAAAATAGGGAAAGGTGTGCGGGACCGGACAACCTAGCCGGCCGGCCATTCCCTAGCCATGGCCGATCCTACACCTTGCAATCCCTAATATTTTATAATTATTATTTTCTTTAATTCATGAAACTCCTGGGGTTTGAGCAAAATTCATGATTTCTCCATATTTTCTCGAATATTGCTCAAATCACGAAAAACCAAAATCCAACATAATCACACGACTGGCTAGCCTCTCATGGAAATTTTAAATATTAAAACACTTTTATTCTAATATTCTCAAAATATTGATGAATTGATCATACATGCTCATTCCAACAAAAAACGAGAATTCTCAGTCAAGATGAAACTCTTCTGAAAATTCACTATGTTGCTCGAACGCGGATCAGAAAATACTGAAACTCTCAGTATGGAAACATGGACACCACGGCAACATGTGATGCCTTCATGACCGACTAGAGTCATTCCTAGGTCTTGCACAAAGCCGGTCTCACATGTTTTCATAATTCTGACCTAATTTTCTCAATTGCTCATATTGGACCCGAACTCTCTCCAACCAACAGGGAGATTCTCCAAATGACCAACAACTGGTCCCATGACCACCAAGAGCCGGTCCCATTCTCTCTTGGTCGGTCCTCATCTCTCATACCTAGGTTTTATCACCTAATGTTGAATCCAGCAATATTTCAATAAATGATGAAACCTGCATTTAATCACCGTTCTTTCACCAACTCTCAAACTGAGAACCCTGGTGCGTGCTCACTCGAGCACTGGGAACCCATGGACGCTCATCATCCCATGTGGTCGGTCCCTCCTCACTCATTACCAATTTTCAGCAATTCACCAATTGATGAAGGATTGATAAAAATTAGGGTTTCGAACAAACGTTCCACGAATCACCATTCTAAGGAAGTTCAAACACAAAATAATGTTGATTCAGCAATCAACATCCAAATTAATAATATTCTGTAATTCACCAATATTTTTGATTAATATTTTATTGGGTCACGGCACCAGTAAATAATTCGTCGAATTGAGCAATACTTGTTCAGTTGCTCGAATATTGATCCAACCATCAATGTTCAGTAATTTATCAGTAGTTTGTTGAATTGAGCAACACTTGCTCAGTTGCACGCCAAAATTATCAAATTCGTCGAATTGAGCAATAATTGCTCAATTTCTTGACAAACTCTCAATATTCAGCAATTCGTCGAGTTGAGCAATACTTGCTCAGTCGCTCTAGTCAGTAATTCATTGACATCTCAGAGAACTACATGTTCAATCCATGAATCACTGAGCATTCACCACTTATGCTCGATTCAACAAAACTAGATTCACAGTCTAAATCAGTCAACAACTGACTAACTAATACACGTCTGCCTTGCAGACTCCACGATTCGTGAAATATCAATCACGTCACAAATGGGGGGATATCACTTAGGGTTTTGGTGTGGCGGTCTACGATACGTGGATTCATCCACAACGAGAAATGTGCGTAAGTCGTGTAAACGGTTGAAGGAGTTAGGAAAGTAGTGGGTGCACGATCAGTCAAGTCTCCGCATGACATGGAACTGACTTTACCACAATCTCCCACTTTCTCACTCTTTCACTCAAGAAACCGTCACACTTACAGGGATCAGTGGTACATCATTCTGGAAATATAAAAAAGTCTAAATCGAGGATATCAGGATATCATCAATTATCGATTATCATCATTATCCGTCAACAACTCGATATAAACTTATTCACAGAACTCAACTTCAGCAGTTCGGAAATATTGCATAAACCTTCAACACAGCCACAATCCTTGATCATCACTGATCCCACACAACTCTCATCTTCCCTCCTACAGATCAACCCATCTCCCTCTTTGCGACCGAATTGACTATAGAACGGACATTGTCTTGGTTTAGGCCGGAGTCATACATATTTATTTCCCGAATCTAAGCACCCCCTTTGCAGCGGTGCATCCGTGTGAGGTTTAGCAGTTCGCTCGGTTGAGGAGTCTCGACAACACGCTCGACTCTCCATTTTCTCAAAAAACCGGCGGCTCGTTTTTCCCCATCTACAGAGTGGCGACCACAGTGGGAGATTAATCTCTCGGTTGCAATCTCACATTTTCGCAAAATGGTTGATCTTAGGTCAGGTTCAGTTACAAATCCTAACGCGAACATCGCTAGCACTAGCAACAAAGGTGGTATTCCAGAAACCATTCCTGCTTACAACTATAGTGGTGATAATACTCCTCCTTACACCAACAACAAAAATAAACCTCTCATCGACAGACGTCCTGAGGAAGTCAGGGAGAATCCACCTACCGTAGCTGATCTCATGAAGGTGCAAGGGACTCTCGCCAAAATCAGATTGACATGGCCACCACTCAGAAAGAGCTGTGCAATTATCTCAAAACTCCCACTGACAAGATGTCAGGGAAAGCTAAGGAGAAAAGAAAATCCAAAGAAACATCTCCGGCCGCTGGTCCTGAAGTCATTCTGATCCATGTAGTAGATGATGATGAAGTCCACAAGGCTGCAGATAACCCGCCAACAAAGAACCTGCAGGCTTCATCACTCGTGAGGACATGAAATGCTTCATGGAGGATCGAGTAAAATACAAGACACCATATGTACACCGTCATCAACCTCCATATCCTGCTGCTACTCAAATAATTCCTCTCCCAAAGAGCTACACTTCCCCAACGTCCACACTACACAACGGAACAGGGAACACTCGAGAACACGTGATTCATGGAGGCACCAGGAGAGCATGAACACATCAGAATGATCCCAATCTACAGAGCCTTGCTGGAGAATCTGTGATTCCAGACTTTCTCAGAACTCCATGGAGCATCCAAGCGATCAACAATGCTTTACTAGAAAGAGCAAAGTCTGCAAGGTCGAGGAATCTCGAAGCATCCAACGCCTAGTAAACAATCAGTACAATCTCCATCTTTCCACAAATGTTGTTGCAGAAAGGAGAAAACAGAAAGTCGAATCACAGCGCAAGCACGCTTCTCTAGATCCTCCGAAATCACCAAAAAAGGGGTAGTCAAATCCGGGATGCACAAACTCCAAATCAAAATGCAGATCCAGTAGAACCTGATTTCCCTTTCTCCATCGAAGAGGTGATCGAAATACTGGATGTCTGGATCCAGGATGGTGCAATCAAGATTCCATATGTTAGAAAAGAACCAACTGAAAAATAAATGGAGAACCCTCGCTACTGCCGTTTCCATATGTTCGTCAATCATCCCACCAGCGACTGTAGGATCTTGAAGCGCATATTCAAGGAAAAAGTCGAATCTGGGGAACTTAACTTGGGGACTGAAAGAGTACACAGAGACCCTCTTCCAGTCAGAACTTTCACAATCTCCGAACAACCAGTCAAAGAAGCAGTTCAGTCAAGCATGTATGCGAATTGCTTTATCTGTCAAAGGATCAAAAGGGAGACATGTTCACGGCTTTGAACCATATTCTAGAAGTGCCCCCAGAACCTCTCGCCACAGACAAGGAGATGCATGACTGGGAACTTCTTACCACAGTCCATCTTAGAGGAAATGAATTCAGAAGAATGTTGATCGATGCTGAAACCGCCATCAACATCATTCCACTGAAATCCCTCAGAGTCACAGGAATCAGTCGACAAGAAGCTACTTATGCACCCATCTCAATCAGAGACCATGAAGGAACTCTCAGAGATGCTTATGTCTACATCACTCCCAAGGTGAAAATACATTCAACCTGAACATATAACAAGTTTCACATAATCAGGAAAATCCAAGATATGACGCGATAGCATGGACCCATGCTGAAAACATGACAACAAACAAAGCGTCTTTTGTTGCACATCTCTCCAACAAAGAAAATTCTGAGAAGATTTGGCCGACGTTCCATCATCAGAGCACTTGGAGGAAATTCGAACTCTGACGAGGTTGAAACAATAACCTGCAAAAGATACATATAAATTCATCAAGAGGTTTCGCATTCAGGCAAGTCTCATTCCTTACATGTCTATGTATTTCATTCCCTCATATTTTATTCGAGCATGGGGACTCAATTCAGCTAGCATCTCTGCTAATACAAGACGCTATGAGTGGGTAATCTCACTCCAGCAATATTTTACCAAGTGGTTGAACCTGACACCGCTTCGAATCGAGCATCTCACCGTGAAATTCACCACTGAGAGATAACGGAAGCATGACAAAGAACACTTTGGGAATTTCTCCATAGACTTGCAGGAATGTCCACGAGTGCCACAAAATCAGAAATCTCTGATGTCTTCACAAGTGTTGAATCCCTCGCAGCGGAATGCTGAATCAACAAAAGATACACGGATCCGAGACGATCAAGCATAAGACATTCGACGCTTCAGTGCTCAAGCACATAAGAAGCCTTCGAATTGTACTCCCAATCAACGAGTACACCTTCAATAATAACGCCTCTAGCTTCAGCACAATATCTCGACGTGACACACCGGTTCAACACCGACACGATCAAAGTATAGCTGAATTACAATCAATAAGCCTTCACTATCCCATGATAAGACTTCTGAAGTAGATGCAACACCGTTCATCAATGGATGCTACAAACTCCTTCAACTCTGCTAAGTGAATGAGGGATGCACTGAGGACTTTATTTTATTGGAAATATAAATTCAATATATTTCAAAAAATGTTATCCACATAAAAACTAATTGCAACCTAATGTGATTCCATGAAACGTCGTCAAACGGAACCTCTCTACATCAGAATCCCCTGCACGATTGGGGAACTTCCTCTCTTTACCAATCATATCCAGAATGAAGACTACTGCTGCTATCTACCGCGCAACAACATCGATTCCATGACGAATCCACTTCACAGTAAAGTCATAACAGGAGGATTTGGGTTGAAATCCTAATACACCTTCATCTTAGGAATGCTCAACTCACCAATTAGTTCTTGCATGCTCACTGGACGGAAGAGCAAAGACTATCATCTTTGGTCTTTGTATCAACTCCAATCATAGTATTGGCATCAACATGTGGAGGAACTCTATTCATGGTCTCAGCATCAACAAGAATTTACGGAGAACTTTCAGTTTATACATGGAAATAACAAAACTAAACTATTCTACTGATGCTCTGGTTAATCCAGGCATGGTTAAAATTACACCCCAAGCACTCAATTTATACATGCAAGCATAATCCCCAAAATTCCCAAAAATTAGGGTTTCACCAAAAGTGAAATTAAAACTCACCAACTCTCTGAAAATTGATTCTGACTTCGACCCATTCTTCTTCTGACTCTCCTGATGCTACCCATGCCTCCAATTTGTGTTATTTCTCAACCTAATTTACCAAACTCACACGCCTAGGGTTTCTGAGAAGAGGCGAGTGAATTAGGTGAATTAGGTCTCTGAAATTAGAAGGGAATAGGTGATGGATGATGGGGTTGTTGGTGATTTGAGAGCTCGGTGGTGGTTGAGGCGGCAGGAAGTTGGTGGCGGAGCAGGTGGTGAAGGTGAGGCTGTTGCAGACGGAGGTGAGGGAGGTGAAGTCGATAGTTTTAGGGTTAGGGTGTGTTTGGGTTAGGGTATAGGTATTGGGTACTCGGGTGTTGAGCGGGTGTAGCAAATGTTGATGCGCAGCAAGGATGAGACGTTGGATGCGAAGATGATGGATCGATCTAACGGCGAGACGGAGGCAGATCTTGAGCGACCGTTGGATTCTAGATGCAACAATTCTGACGTTCCAGATGAGAGTTAGGTGCTATGATGTTTGACAGGAGCTTCAGAATTTGATGCACTGTGATGAAGCGACCGTTGGATGCATCTGTGGATCCAATCTGACGGCTACGAGCTTAGGCAGGCTTTGGGCTTGGGCTTGGACTTAGGTTAGAGTTTGGGCTTAGACAATTCTGAGCCCGCTTCTTCTTTAAGAACAAATTCTTCCTTCCAAGCTCACTTCTAGTTGGTCCGGCTCTTGCAAACATCGTTCTTCGCTGCCTTTCTGCGGGAGTCTTTGTCGTTTCTTTGCTCTTTTCACTCCGTGAGTTAACCAGGCTTTATTTAGTACCTAAAAATGCAAAATTAATTAAGAAAAGTATTTATTCTTGAAAACAAAGAAAATGCAGAATATGGGATAAAATGTAGAATTAATGCACAAAAGATGAGTTAAATGCCAAGAAAAATATATAGAAATATGCACTTTTTAGCACTCATCACATGCTCACTGGACGGAAGAGCAAAGACTATCATCTTCGGTCTTTGTATCAACTCCAATCATAGTATTGGCATCAACATGTGGAGGAACTCTATTCATGGTCTCAGCATCAACAAGAATTTACGGAGAACTTTCAGTTGTAATCTCAACATCACTCTCGGGGGAAACATCCGACTTCATCAACTATCCATTCTCTATGGATCATACTTCTTCAATCCCTAATGATTCATATCAAGATGTGTAAACATTAAAACATGCTAACATGAACGTCTTCCCAAAGGTTTCCCGGCAGACGGGCACAAAACCAAAATCTTCTACAAAATGTTCTCATCGCCTCTACAAGTGAGATACGACATGCTCCAGGCCATGGGTTTACAAAAACGTACCAATGGGTGAGGAATGGGACAATACTTCCTCAACAAAAAATGTTCGTATATGTTTCTTCTACAACATACCAAAAGGACGCATCAATCGGGCATACCAGCTGAAAGATATAGCCTTTAACGTCAGGTCTACGACATCTGAAAAATTTGTACGGGATTACAAATTACAAATGTGCACGCTTAGTTGGCTGACCTCTGCAACTCCAAACTGAGTGATTCTTTGCTCATGTGATAACTCAGTCTCTTAGCTTCAAATTTTGGGTCAAGCATCGAATTCCGACGTCGTATGAGGTTCCTACAGCTTCCAGAGCATACAACATGCAAGCAACAATTCTTAGACGGGATTCATAACCTCCACAGTCGATCGATGTCCACTAGGTCCTTCCGCTAAATCCTTCATCAAGGTACCTCCAACTTCAACCACCTAGGTCTTTACATCAATTTTTCTGCCTGGGTCCTCTATCTAGGTCTCATCAGAAGAAGGGAAAACGAAAGGGAGAGACTTAACAAAATACTGGGGACTGACGGTCCACTGGTCATGACGATCGATTTCACAATCCAAAACCAATCAAGAAATCAAAACCAAAATAAAACCTCGCATCTCTCAGAAGTCCAAGGTTCAAGATATCATGGAAAAAAAACTAAAAAAAGTCAGCAAAATAAGATTTCTGCTTTTCTGCATCCTCCAAGACTTGCAAAGCAGCATTCTCCGCCTCCAGCTTCTTGGTCTTCTCAGCAGCTTCATCCATCTTCTTCAACACAGCATCACTAGTGGTGAAAGGAGTGTCACCTTACACTGCTTTCGTGATAGCATCAATCTTTTGACGAAGCCACTTCAAATTGAAGCCAAGTTCTTCAGCTTTATTCAAGTTGTACTCCCAATCAAAGAGTACATCCCGGGTGACAGTATTTCTAGCTGTGATACGGATATCATTTATAACACTCAAGATGACTTCTACTTTCCTCTTCAAGAAATATCTATGCTCCGGATCCTTGGTAACGACGATGTGCCCATACATCTTCCACGGTTTCTTGTACATAGCAGCTTATCCAATGGGAACGCTAAATCCACCAAGAAACCTGTGATATGGGAGTACCTCACCAAATGGAGGAGTAAAATAAGTCCATGCGTTGGGATACTCATGCACTATTATCCGGTTCTCAGTCGCTGGAACAGCGTCAGCAATCATAGGAACAACTTTTGTTGGAGCAGCTTCTTCCATTCTCGATTCGGGTTCCACCATCTCACGCACAATTAGAATTTCAGTCACCTCCACGACATCAACAACAAGTGTTACATGACCTTGAGGTACAAGGATGGAGGTCTCATTATCAACGGCTCCATGGTTGATCAAGTCATCATTGTTGGATCCATTATTCCTAACTTCAGCATTTGACACCTAATGTGAAGATTACATGGGATTAGAATGATTCAAGCGTGGAAACCCAACACAACCATAAAATCCAGCATGTAAGTGAACTAACATCATCTAAGTTCTTTATTATGCATCTAAAACATGAGCAAATAGTGTAGAAGCCATGAATCACGTTTTTCAGACAAGCTCATCTGAAGAGATTCTACACTTCCCTATATTAAACGACGAACTGGGAGCAATTGGTAAGGAATTTAAGGTTGGGTCATATACCATTGTCTTCGTATGGATGTTGTATACAACATATCAATACCATTGTCTTCGTATGGATGTTGTATACAACATATCAAAATTTCATAGCAATCGGATGAACGAGCTAACAGATGTGGCAAAAACATCGGACAACATGCAACCTGGAAAAGTTTTGAAGGTCTCCTGGAAGTTCACTATTTCGCCTTTTTCAAGCCCTAAAAATGCTCAAAATTCCAAAAGCTTTTTTTGCTAAATCTTGGAAATTTCCTGGGCTTGATGATACATACGCATGCCGCGAAAATACGACTTCGGACAAGGATTCTACAGCGTTTCTAGTAAAATATGAAGTCTGAAATTTTCTGGTGACGTATTTCGGCAAAGTTATCCATAAATTTACATGGATTCTCATTCATTCATTCACAAATCAACAGTTTCATACTTCTATGAAGAAATTACATGAGATATACTTACTAAGGGAGTCTCTAAATCATTTGAAGGCTCGGCAATACCGGGATCTCCATTGGCAACGCCGTTATCTCCATTCGGTTCGGGATTTCGGGAATTCTCCATATTCCCATGTCTCAAAGAAGAGCACGCTTCATCAACATGTTGCTTATCTACAATGATTTCTTCCTAGATTCATCAACAACAATTATTATTATTCCATTCAAAGAGATGCGCACAAAAAAGATACTTACATCGACTTCTTCATCAATGCTGGATTCCTGAATTTTGCCCGGGAACAAGTTGAAGACCGTCAATCGATGGAGCAAAAGTCTGAAAAGAAATAACAAACCTTGGTCTCGTGATCCTAATTGGACGGTCAAATTCATGACACAAGGAGCGGTAACAAATCACCAAAGAAACGGCTGGGGACTGCACGTCATTTGCTAACCTCTTGTAGTCCTTACTTCTGGGTTCTACACTCCCGTAGACTTTCTTCCATTTCCGTGGAGTCTACATTGATCCAGAATTTCACTATACGATCATCCTGCGGTAAAGCTAATAAAATACCAGAAGTACAACTCGGTATGAAGGATCTCTCACCATCACTCAGAGGTCTCAGGAGTACCATTTCTTAAAGTTTCATCCATAGAGATGTCATCCCTGGAAACGTCGTCTTTGAAAGTGTCATCATGGGAGTCAGTCATTCTTGCAAAGTGGTTGTGACAGATGCATAACATTCAGCGCATCATTCATACAAAGCGCAGAATTCAAAAAAACAATGAATCATGGAATAGAGATGCTCACATCAGCGTCTGCAAAAATGGTAATCCCCAACTCTTACCTATTTTACGATTTCACTAGACTTTACTGATGACACAAAACTTCGAAAACTTTCTCACTCCTTAAAACCTGCGAAGACGAGCAAAACTTATCATTCTAGAGTCAACACTGACTTTTCACAAAACTATGAATAGTTCACATAACCTTTCATGTGAACATTCGCTGATTTTCTACATGTGTGCATACACTATAAAATCACCAAACTCATATATACATTATTTCATCACATATACAATTGTTTGCTTTCAGCAATTGCTCAAAAATCATAAATTGATTTTCATAAAACCGTGAACAACCCACGTAAATTTTACTGTGTGAACATCCACTGATTTCCCAAAATTGGACAAACGTCCATTCTATAATTGTGAAAACTCAGACATTATTTCACCATGTATGATTCTCTACTTTCAACAGTTGTTCAAAATCAAAACATTAATTTTACATAAAATATTTTTAACGTGAAACTCACGTAAATTTGAAAATATATATTTTGCTCCCTTGTGCGAGCATCCGTCTTTGAAACAAGAGCATATTTTCAAAAATAAAAATTTTCATCAAATCTCATAGACAAAATTTTATGTCATTAGACACAGGTCTATTTTGTTTGTTTCTTAAACTAACGAACGAACGTCTGTTCCTAAAACAAGGATTTCCTTTTTTTGGCCGAGCCCATAAACGCTAAACTGACCAAAACTGGACTTTCAACAGGCCAAATCAGCGATGCTTCATCTCCGTGCTCACGGAGTCACACTCTATCATACCATTAGGGTCCTCACCTAAACATTTTCTCGTATATGACACCATTGGAGCAAATCGAGGATTATGACGATACCTTTGTAGAACGAGTTCAACCACTGATCTCGTCGAATGAAAATAACCATTTAATGCTTACTGCGGAACATGACTGTTCCTCACTAAGCAGGGGACTTAATGTAGATGGTGGATTTTCAACAAAGGGCAAAAACCGTAAAATCACGAGGCATGTTTTTGACACGTCTTTCAGGCATGCAACGATTCATATTTTACGAAGCCATGATGAATATCTTTTCGAAAAGCCTCCACCAGCCGAGCGTTCGATCCCTGGCATTTCGTCGTGACCTCTATGCAGAATAAAGTATTTGGGAGGTTCTCCGTAGATTGATAGCTTAACGCCTTCAGGACGTCGGTGATACTCATTGTTCCCTGATTGCAGGAGAGAGACCCACCTCCACATAGAAGAATAGTTCGGCGGCGGACGCCTTCAGGACGTCGGTGACACTCACCGTTCTCTGATTATGTGGAGAGACTGTGCATAGTTTCAGGCGGTTCTCTGTAGATTCAGAACAATAAAGCCTTCAGGTCGTAAACAACATCGTGACTTCCTGACTATGCACCATTCAGAATAGATGTGACGCTTTAACTGGCTAATATCTTTTCTGCAATAGATTAATCTTGCCGTGACATTCACTACCGAATTCCCAGAATAATCTATTATTGCTCCGATTCCATGGTTGAATCCACGACCTGATCCCATGGAATGGCAATAACAATTGCTCCTATTCCATGGTCGAATCCACGGCCTGATCCCATGAAATGGAAATAACAATTGCTCCTATTCCATGGTCGGATCCACGGCTTGATCTCATCGAATTGCAATAAAACAACTGTGCTATCTCATTACTCCGATTTCATGATCGAATCCACTGATCTCATGAAATGGTAATAGATAATCTTAATTACTCTGATTCTATGGTCGAATCCACGATCCTATAGGATGGTAATGCTTGTTTTATTATTCTGAATTCGTAGTCGAATCCACAGTTGATCATGCGAATTAAAAATGAACAACTATTCATTTTTATTACTGAGTTTCATGGATTATTCTCCACTGAATTCATAGATTAGTAATAGATACTCAAAAACCGGGCATCTGGACCATCACTAAGTAAGCCCCACAAAAATGGTACAAGTGTACTCGACAATGATGCACGACTGAGCACCCTAAAGCACGAACGAGTGTCCAAAAATATGAAATAATGAGGAATCCTTCGCAAAACAGGAGAAAACAATAAATATTAATAAAATAATAAGAGACGCCCAGGGCCGGGCCCACCAGACGTTCCCTATCCATGGTCGGTCCGTGCCTCTTCAATTATTTTCCTTATTTTTTGTTATTTCGTGAACTCACGAAAACTCCTTGGTTTTAGCAACTTTCCTTGTTTTTGCAAAACTCGTGAATTCTCCATAACTTGGTGGATTCACGAAATAATATTATAAAATAAGGAGAGGTGTGCGAAACCGGGCAACCTAACCGGCCGGCCATGCCTAAGCCATGGACGGTCCCACACCTCACAATCCTTAGATTTTTATAATTATTATTCCCTAATCTCACGAAAGTCCTCAATTTCAACAAAAACTTGTGGATTCTCCATAACTTCAAGGATTCATGAAAAATAATAAAATAAGGAAAGGTGTGCGGGACCGGGCAACCTAGCCGGCCGGTCATTCCCTAGCCATGGCCTATCCTACACCTTGCAATCCCTAATCTTTCATAATTATTATTTTCCTTAATTCATGAAACTCCTGGGGTTTGAGCAAAATTCATGATTTCTCCATATTTTCTCGAATATTGCTCAAATCACGAAAAACCAAAATCCAACATAATCACACGACTGGCTAGCCTCTCATGAAAATTTTAAATATTAAAACACTTTTATTTTAATATTCTCAAAATATTGATGAATTGAGCATACATGCTCATTCCAACAAAAATCGAGAATTCTCAGTCAAGATGAAACTCTTCTGAAAATTCACTATGTTGCTCGAACGCGCATCAGAAAACACTGAAACTTTTATTATAGAAACATGGACACTAAGGCAACATGTGCATGCCTTCATGACCGACCAGAGTCATTCCTAGGTCTTGCAAAAATCCGGTCTCACAGGTTTTCATAATTCTGACCTAATTTGCTCAATTGCTCATACTGGGCCCGAACTCTCTCCAACCAACTGGGGGATTCTCCAAATGACCAACAACTGGTCCCGTGACCACCAAGAGACGGTCCCATGCTCTCTTGGTCGGTCCTCATCTCTCATACCTAGGTTTTATCACCTAATGCTGAATCCAGCAATATTTCAATAAATGATGAAACCTGCATTTAATCACCGTTCTTTCACCAACTCTCAAACTGAGAACCCTGATGCATGCTCACTCGAGCACTGGGCACCCATGGACGCTCATCATACCATGTGGTCGGTCCCTCCTCACTCATTACCAATTTTCATCAATTCACCAATTGATGAAGGATTGATAAAAATTAGGGTTTCGAACAAACGTTCCACGATCACCATTCTGAGCAAGTTCAAACACAAAATAATGTTGATTCAGCAATCAACATCCAAATTAATAATATTCTGTAATTCACCAATATTTTTGATTAATATTTTATTGGGTCACGGCACCAGTAAATAATTCGTCGAATTGAGCAATACTTGCTCAGTTGCTCGAATATTGATCCAACCATCAATGTTCAGTAATTTATCAGTAGTTTGTTGAATTGAGCAACACTTGCTCAGTTGCACGCCAAAATTATCAAATTCGTCGAATTGAGCAATAATTGCTCAATTGCTCGACAAACTCTCAATATTCAGCAATTCGTCGAGTTGAGCAATACTTGCTCAGTCGCTCTAGTCAGTAATTCATTGACATCTCAGAGAACTACATGTTCAATACATGAATCACTGAGCATTCACCATTTATGCTCGATTCAACAAAACTAGACTCACAGTATAAATCAGTCAACAACTGACTAGCTAATACACGTCTGCCTTGCAGACTCCATGATTCGTGAAATATCAATCACGTCACAAATGAGGGGATATCACTTTGGGTTTTGGTCTGGCGGTCTACGACACGTGGATTCATCCACAACGAGAAATCTGCGTAAGTCGTGTAAACGGTTGAAGGAGTTAGCAAAGTAGTGGGTGCACGATCAGTCAAGTCTCCGCACGACATGGAACTGACTTTACCACGATCTCCCAATTTCCCACTCTTTCACTCAAGAAACCGTCACACTTACAGGGATCAGTGGTACATCATTCTGGCAATATAAATAAGTATAAATCGAGGACATCAAGATATCATCAATCATCGATTATCATCATTATCCGTCAACAAATCAATATAAACTTATTCACAGAACTCAATTTCAGCAGTTCAGCAATATTGCAGAAACCTTCAACACACCCACAATCCTTGATCATCACTGATCCCACACAACTCTCAGCCTCCCTCCTATAGATCAACCCATCTCCCTCTTTGCGACCGAATTGACTCTGAAACGACCATTGTCTTGGTTTAGGCCAGAGTCATACAAATTGATTTCCCGAATCTAAGAAACCCCTTTGCAGCGGTGCATCTGTGTGAGGTTTAGCAGTTCGCTCGGTTGAGGAGTCTCGACAACACGCTCGACTCTCCACTTTCCCAAAAAACCGGCGGCTCGTTTTTCCCCATCTACAAAACTCTGATTTAAAAACTATATAAAGGAGAACTCTAGCAACTGGGAAAAATAATCCCCACACCTCCTGTGTGTTACTAGTTTCATAACTAGAGTCGATTCTCCTTTAACCTTAGGTTTCTTCTCGAGACCCTGTAGGCTAACGACTTTAAGACTTCATTGGGATTGTGAAGCCAGACCCAACTATTATCTCTGTACTTTTGTGATCTGGTATTGTTGTTTCTATCGTGTTGAGTGCAATTGAAATAATTGGCTCGATATTTTACATCTCCGATAGGAAAGATAGAAAAGTAATCACAAACAACCTTCGTTTCATCGTTTGTGATTCCACAATAACTTGTTTCGCTAGTCGATTAAGTTTATTATGAGGTGATTGATAATACTGAGTTGTTCTTTGGGAATATAAGTATGTTTTATCAATTGGTTCCTGTTTACCTTGATTTATCAAAAGACTGAACAAAAACTCTTGGGTATTTCTGTGGGAGGCAGATTTATTCAATCCTATAGACTTTTCCGTGTGAGACAGATTTGTCTATCAATTCTTTGACTTTGGTTCGTAGCAACTCTTAGTTGTGGATGAGATCAGCTAAGGGAATCAAGTGCATAGTATCCTGCTGGGATCAGAGATGTAAGGAGCGCAACCGTACCTTGAAATAATGTGAGATTGATTAGGGTTCAACTACAGTCCAGTCCGAAGTTAATTGGTAGTAGGCTAGTGTCTGTAGCGGTTTAATACAGTGTGGTGTTCAATCTGGACTAGGTCCCGGGGTTTTTATGCATTTGCGGTTTCCTCGTTAACAAAATTATGGTGTCTGTGTTATTTCTTTTCCACATTATATTTTGTTATATAATTGAAATATCACAGGTTGTGCGTTAAGATCAATCAATTAGAATATCCAACCTTTGGTTGTTGATTTACATTGATTGACACTTGAACATTGGTCTTTGGCACCGTTCAAGTAATTCCTCTTATATTCAATTAGGCTCGCAGATTTCTATTTGCTGATTGCGGATTGAATTAAGAGTTGGAGATATTAAACTCTTTGATATACTTTAATCTAGATTGAGTCTGACTGTCTAGTTGATTCTCTAGAACGTGTATTGGAGTAAGTCCTCTCAGATTGCCAAACTAATTGTTGGGTGTGGCTTTTATACCGCCGCATTTTCAACATATACCTAACTTCATTTGTGTTTAAGATTCTTAAATATACAGGTTTGAAGAAACAAACAATGCCGATGACTTGTTGTTTTTGGTGAACTGCAAGGAAGAAAGTTCAAGAATGGGCAGTGGTACGCATACCTCTGGGATTGCATGAACGTTCACAACCTTCTTATGTGATTTTATGGTGCATGGTCCTTAATGATTTTGTATTTTCTTATTTTTCAAGGAAATCTTTTTATACGCGTTCGGTAGTCATTCTTGGTGTAAATCCCGGCGGAAAAGATTGATTATTCCCTCTAGGAGAAAATCAACTTGCATGTTTTTTAGAAGTTTATATCTTAGATAAGATGATCGCAATACTTGATCCCCATGGATATTCTTGTGTATTGCTCAAAATCTTATAATATATATGTGTCCTTTGCGTTTTGCGAATTGAACTGATATCTCATATATGCTTAAAAGTTAAATCTATTAAATTTTATGAACTAAGAGAAGAATAAACTTCGTGATAATTTTCGCAGTATTTATATATCCGTGGTCACACTCTTGTGTAATTACTGCATTATCAAACTCCATAAGATTTTCTTATGTTGAGTCATACGATTAAATTGTCTCCTTGTTCGTTACTGGCGTTGAGATTAATTTATGTCGATATTTAGGATACAAATCCATGTGATTTGTTAATGTTCGAAAAAATCCTTATTTTTTATTAAAGAAAGGTCACTCATGTTGTTCTTCTGGGAATGACATCAAATGGGGGAAAGTTCTTTTTGAACTTGTGCTTAATTACTATATCTTTGTGGGGAGAGTGAATATGGAATATACAGGGGATACTTGTATCTTAAATCTCCTAGATGAGACACTAAGTATTTTATATTCTGTGATATCATCTAAATTATAGTTGATATGTGTTTCTTTAGTTTTGAAGTATCTTTTGTTAGAATTCATTACGATCCCATTATTTTTGTACCTTTACCAATTTTTATTGACAAAAAAGGGATAATTAATTAGTAGTTTCGCACTACATACATATGGTTTATGGATCATTATGTAAGGGGGAGTGAATCGACATCTATAGGTTACACCTATTATGTAAAATACGTAAGTATTGAATGAGGGGGACAAACATGACACTGTAGTATTACTTCTAAGTTGTGATACAATTGAACTTTGGAGAATATAACAACACTATGTTTCTGTATAACAATGATTGAGAATATTTGTTTTCAAAGTTTTTATCGCTACAGATATTCAACTACAACATGCTGAGCTGAACACGTTCAGAATCATTGGAAACTTGAAGTAACGAAGAATTCGAGGAGTTGTAGAACCAAGGAAATCAAACATGATGGATTCCGAAGTTTTGAAGCTTTATATTTTAATCCATATGTATTGATAGTTTTGTCATTAAAATTGAAAAAAGGGGAGATTGTTAGAGCATTGATCGGTCGAACTCATAAGTGTTGCTATCTCATGCTTGTTGTTAAATTTTGTTGATCAAAACTGTATATTGATTTTTAGTCTAGATTTAATCAAGTCTCGGACTAAGATAGAAGTGTGTAGTTGAGTACCAGACATCATTGAGTGCTACCGTTTTAAGGCGAAGATCAATCGAAGCTTTTGGAGAACTTCATCAACAAAAGGTAAGTGAAGACTGAACCACATATTACTCATGTTTTCACCTTTCTATCTATGAGACTATGCCGCATGACTAGTTAGACTATTACATGCACAACAGAAATTTCGAGTCAAGTTGATCTTGTTAATTATTCTCGAAATATGTATGACTAAGCTTATGAATATTTGTTCAAAACTTGATGAATTAGGTTAAGAACAATTTATTGTTTATGACCTAAATCATGATTAGAGTTAATCATATGAAAACTGTTAGAGCACTGCTCGGTCGAACTCGTGCTGCTATCTCAAGCTTGTTTGTCAAGTTTATTTGAAAAAACTATAAGTCTTGATTTCTAGTCTACTTATAGCCAAGTCTCGGATTAGGATACAAAGCGTAGTTGAGCATTAGCCTTCACGGTGTTCATCGAGTGAAGACGAAGAACTACTAAGAGGAGGTTGTGGAACTTCATCAACAAAAGGTATGTGGAGACTTGAACTCATCTATCACTCAAAAGTCTATCTACTTTATCTCCTATTTGAGACAAAAGTCATATAACTATATACTTCAATTATGCACATTTGATATTTCGAGCTGAGTTTAACTCACTTACATATTTCTCGAAATATGTGTTGGTAAGCTTTCGCTTTAACCAAGTTCATCTTATATTCTTGACGAAAGTCAAAAGATGATCATGTGAAAATCGCCTGGTAACATCTTTGCATGATTTATGCGAGACATCCATTTGATGTAGACTCAGAATGTTTTGTATTGATCATTCGATCACTTGAAAATTGCTTTGAAGCTAATAGTTTGTGTGAGACAGCTATTGTCGTCTTCCGAGAATGTTTCAATGGTTGAAATGAGAGTTCAGAAAAATTGTATATAAGCATAGTATGCGTACTTGCAGATGTGTAATCCAAGTCTGGGAACCATGGTATACATACCCATATGCGTACTGATTGGTTTAATAAAGGTCCGAGAACTAAGTACGCATACTGGTACGCGTACTGGCGTGAGGTTCAAGTTTCGGGACTTTACTGAGTTTGTTGGTATGCGTACCCTTTCGCATACTGGCGAACACAAACTTAGTCCGGCCACTAAGGTATGCGTACCTGTTTGCATAGTTGAGTGGGTTATGTTCTAAAATCGGTTTTTTTATGAACTAATACATTTATATAATAAGGAACGCAATGTTTTGCAAACCATGGCTATAATGTTCATAACTTAATTCGAGTGAAATAAAACTCGATTTTACTTCAATTGTGTCTTATATACATCTATGAGAATATAAACGATTGAACAACTCTAGAACTAGTTTCATTTGAGTCATTTGAACTAGTTATGGTTAAGATGAATATGGTTGATATGAAAGTGTTCATATGGCTAACTTCGGTTAACTATTATTGAGCCAACAAAGGTGTACACGTTTAGGTACGGTTACTCATATCTAAATGAAGTCACTTTTCATTTGTGTGTAACAAGCTAAGTTCGATCTAACGGTTGAAAGATATTAGCTTGAGTCTAATCAGGTTTTCATCTAACGGTGAATATTGAATGCTTTGTTACCAAGGTAGCATTGATTGCAAACCCTGATTTGAAGACTATATAAAGGAGAACTCTAGCAGTTGAGAAACCTAATCCCCACACCTCATGTGTGATACTAGTTGCGACTAGAGTCGATTCTCCTTTAACCTTAGGTTTTTCCAAAACCCTGTAGGTTAACGACTTGAATACTTCATTGGGATTGTGAATCCAGACCCAACTATTTTCTCTGTAGTTGCATGTTCTGATCTTGCTGTTTTCTATCGTGATTGAGTACTATCTTCTCTAAGATGTGCTCGAGATTTAATCTCCGATAGGCAAGATAAAAAGTAGTCACAAACACCTTCATCTCATCGTTTGTGATTCCACAATATCTTGTTTCGCTACCATACGATTAAGATTATTGTGAGGTGATTGATATTTCTAGACTATTCTCCGGGAATATAAGTCCGATAAATCAATTGGTTCTTGTTCACCTTGATTTATCAAAAGACGGAACAAAACTCATATGTTTATCTGTGGAGACAGATATATCTATACAATAGACTTTTATGTGTGATACAGATTGGTTTAGCAAGTCTTCGACTTTTGGTCGTAGTAACTCTTAGTTGTGGGTCAGACCATCTAAGGGAATCAAGTGCGCAGAATCCTGCTGGGGTTCAGAGACATAAGGAGCACAACTGTACCTTGATTAGTGTGAGATTGGTTAGGGCTCAACTACATTCCTGTACGAAGTTCATTGGTAGTGGACTAGTGTCTGTAGCGGCTTAATACAATTTGGTGTTCAAAGATGGACTAGGTCCCGTGGTTTTTCTACATTTGCGGTTTCCTCGTTAACAAAACTTCTGGTGTCTGTTTTATTTCTTTTCCGCATTATATTTGTTTATATAGTTGAAATATCATAGGTTGTGCGTAAGTTAAATCAATTGTGAATCCAACCTTTGGTTGTTGATTAAATTGATTGACACTTGGATATTGGTTTTTAATACCGTCCAAGTTATTTCTTATATTCAATCGGGATCGCAGATTCCTATTTGTTTGGTTGCAGATTGAATTGAAAAATTGATATATATAACTCTTTGATATACTTTTCTTAAGATTGAGTCTGTCTGTCTAGTTGATTCTCTTAAAAGTATATTGGAGTTAGTCCATACATATTGCTAAGTGAAATATTGGGTGTGTTTGTTAGACCCCCGCTTTTTCAAAAATAGCCTGAAACAGTGATCTGTGTCATTGATGTTACTTGAGAATGTTTCAAATTTATTATTAGAGAGATATAAAACTACTGTAAATCTGGATACAGGACGGTACACGTACCAGCTTACATACTGGCAGAACTGTTATAGGTCTAGAGCCGTAGTACCCCAAAAAGTCTGTTGACTCGTGAACTCAGGATGGTACACATTCCTAGTATGCATACCAAAAAAGTTCTGCAAACTCCTAAACTTGTTTTGTCTTAAGGGTATACAAACCAGATATACGTACCATGAAAAATAACTCATGAGCTGAAAAGTAAGTGCATGTACTTACCTAGTCGAATATTTTCAGATGCATCAGAATTATGTCTACGACATAATCGACATTTGAACAACTCTCTAAAAACACATCTAGACATATTTGATCACATTATAACTTATGGTTCTGACTCAATATTAAAGTATTAAAGTTTCATATGAAAATGGTTAAGCTTATAGTTCGTCTGGCTAGTTTCGGCTAACCTTTCATGAACAGGTCATGATACACGGTTTGGTTACGGTTCATCCTAACCAGAGTGTATATTTTGTTGTGTTAATCTCAAATCAAATATTCATCTAACGGTGGATATTGATTTCTTGATTCCAAATCTATCTTAGCTTAAATCTAAAGCAACATTTGATTTTGAAAGTCTATATAAAGAGAACCTCAAGCAATTGGGATCTTTGAATCCCGACACTTTTCTTGTGTATCCTAGTTGCAAACTAGAGTCGTCTTCTCCTTTAAACTTTTCAAGGTTTAGCGACTAAAAAGACTTCACTTAGGGATTCGTGAAGCCAAGTCTGACTATCTTTATCTTGATAGTTCGTATATCCTGATCTTGCTACCGATTGTTGAGTCTCATTTCGATTAGGCAAGATAGATAAAAATCACAAAGTTTTTTCCTCTCAGACTTTGTGATTCCACAAGTATATTCTTCTATAATGATTCTTTGTTGAAATTAGAGTAGGTTTTACTTGTGAGGTGAATACTAATCTAGGCTGCTCTTTGGGAGTCGTAAGTACCGAATTTCGAGGTTTGATAGAATTTTTCTATTGTAAACGATTTCCTATTTCACCTTGATCTTTTGATCAAAACGGAAATCACATATAGTCTTATTCGTGGGAGGCAGATTGGTTTAAAGTCTTCAATTAATTTGAAGCAATTCTTAGGCTGTAAAGGACGTCAACTAAGAGAATCAATTGTGCAGAATCTTGCGAGATTCGAGAGGCGTAAGGAGCGCGACTGTAACTGAATTACTGTGACGGTATATTCGGTCTTCACTACATTACAGTCCGAAGTATTGATAGTAGGCTAGAGTTTGTAGCGTCTTAATGCAGTTTGGTGTTCAAATCTGTACAGGGTCCCGGGGTTTTTCTACAATTGTGGTTTCCTCGTTAACAAAATTTCTGTGCTATTTCTTTTTCTGCGTTATATTATTTATCTTTATAATTGAAATAGCACAAGTTGTAAATCAATCAAAGTAGATATATCCATCGTAATTGTTGGATAAGACTTGATTGATCTTGGATATCGATCTTTGGAATCGTCCAAGAACTCTCACGGCATAATCAGGTTCACAGACTTGTTTCCGTTTACATATTGATTGTGAGAGAAAGAGATATAAACTCTTAATATAATTCCTGATTGATATTCATTAAGTTATAACCCTCGGAATTGTATTTCAGTTTAGTTCATATTGGTTGCCTAAGAAAAATTTGGTGGTGTATTTTCAAAATCTCCAAACTGTTTGCTAACTATTACCCCGTATTTTCAATGTGAATGCATCTTTTAAGGAGAATCTCTAAACTGTTTGTTAACTGTCTCTAGAATTAACTATCATTTAAAGAGTTTCGTTAATATTGATCATAACATCTTGTGTAGTTGAACTGCCACAAGGATAGATCACTTTAGGTCGGTTTTAATACCAAATGCAGTTGAGATATGTATGAAATGTTAATGCCTCTGTCCTTGTTATTCATAATTATGCAGGTCAATACAAAAGAGCTACAATTTCTATACTTCTAGACCTAGAGGAAGGCGAATGTACAACAATTAAGGTGGCACTACTTTGGGCAATATCTCTGAATCTCAGAAGCATACAAATGAAAGCAGATGCAAAATTGGTTGTCAAATAAATCACTGCTGACACACCTCTAGTTAAATGGGAGAATATAAGATTTATAAAATAAGTAAAATAACTCTTTAGTTATTGTTGGATTTCTATGTTAAGATTTTTAAATTAGTAGAGATAACAATGATATTATTGATGTTGTTTCTAAGTTCCGTAGGAAAGTAAAATCATATAATTGCTTTACTCTATGGATAGCTAGTCGGTTATTGAGGAGATTCATCATGTAATTCCTTATTTTTTAATAAAGATTTCGTCAGTATAGTCAAGTTCGTTCTCCAAGGTCGCGTACTCGCCGAATGATCGCTACTGACTATAAAACTGATGCGATTACCGATTCCTGGTCATATTTTATTTTTAACGATTAAGACAGTCGATATGGACCGATTTTTGAGCAAAACGAATTGACTTTGCATTCACCAAAATCAGAAAAGAAAATTTTCGTAATCTCTCATATGAGAATGAGAGTTATCAAATGTAAAAACCTCTAAACACATGATAAATAAGTTCCGAGTATTAGGTCGAGTATTGGCGATTTCCAAGTCCGAGCTCCTCGTTCCAAGCTCCCCATCCTAACAGGACCGAGCGATTTCCACGACTTTGGATTTCATCTAAAGAGAATTAGGCTTATAAAAAGAAAAAATCTAAAGAAAATTATATTATTGGATAATAAAGAGTATTACATTGACTAGTTGGAAGCCTAATAAACTAAGCTCGAACAACATACTAGTACATTAATTGAACAGGTTGCTGTGCTAGTTTACCAGCGAGTCTCATGAGTAACCTAGCCAAGAGAGTCGAAGTGGAGGGGGTGGGGGTGTGTGTGTGGGTGGGGGGTGGGAATGTTGTTACAAGAGGGCAAACTAACTCTACGTTCCATGTTAATTTCTGCAATATTATGTTATCGGAGGCTCGAACCTGTGACCTCCTGTAACGGATGAAATTTTGGGGACCATCGTGACCAGCTGAGATTATATTAGTTTTCTTTTACGCGATTCTACGGTGCCCTCTATTGGATGGGGGTGGGGGTCCGTTCAGCTACGTGACCAGGAGGTCCAGGACTACTAAAACTTAGCAGGATTGTTTAATGAACTGTGACGGTGGAAACTTCAAAGAGGAAAAATAAAAATTAGAAATTTGAGAGCAACAAAAAAAAACTCCAGACCAGAAGGAAAGGATAAGGATCATGAATTTCTGTTTCCACACATCCCAATTCCAGTAACCCCAATCACGTCACTCTCTCTATCTCTCCTCAGGTCTCTTTGTCTTATTGATATCATATCAATAAATAGTTGTTTGTTACCTCAAACTCAATTCCCATACTTTTGCATCATCTCTATAAGTTCTGATCAGTAGATTATATAACACACGAAGATGCAACCTAGTTCAGACGCTAATCAAAGAATTGCAAGGATTGCAGCTCATCTTCACCCTTCTAATCTGCAGGTTTCAATTCTCTACTCTTAAAAGTCAAGTTGAATTTGTCTGGGTTTTCTTTATATTCCCGATTTTGGTTCTCACAAATTTTCATAAGTTTCTTGTAATTTTGTGGGTTTGATTTAGTTTTCGAGAATTTGCTTCAATATTTTTCGTTATGGGTATTGCTCATATATGATGATGATTGCTGGTTTACTTTTTGTGTGCAAATTATGCAGATGGAGGGAAGTTCCGGTTTGAGACGGGCAGATTGCCGAGCAAAAGGTGGTGCACCAGGGTTTAAAGTTGCTATCTTGGGTGCTGCTGGAGGGATTGGTCAACCTCTTGCATTGTTGATGAAGATGAACCCATTGGTATCAGTTCTCCATCTCTACGATGTTGTTAATGCTCCTGGTGTCACTGCCGATGTTAGTCACATGGACACTGGTGCCGTGGTGAGTAATTGACATAGTTTTGATGAAATTCAAGGTAGTTATACTGAAATTAGTGTCGTCGTATTTGTAATTAAGGTCTACTTATGAATTTAGTTCTTTGGACTTTAGGTACGAGGTTTTCTTGGGCAGCCACAACTTGAGAATGCACTAACAGGGATGGATCTTGTAATCATTCCTGCCGGTGTTCCTAGGAAACCAGGAATGACAAGAGATGATTTGTTCAAGATCAATGCTGGAATTGTTAGAACTCTAGCTGAAGGCATTGCCAAGTGCTGTCCTAATGCTATTGTGAACTTGATCAGCAATCCAGTAAATTCTACTGTTCCTATAGCAGCTGAGGTTTTCAAGAAGGCAGGCACCTTTGATCCTAAGAAGCTTCTGGGAGTCACAACTCTTGATGTTGTTAGGGCTAACACTTTTGTGGTATGTTCTACCGAGAAATCAGTTTATTTTGCTCATTTGTTCTTGTGTTCTTGTATAAGATAACCTTTTTTTTTACCAAACAAAACTTTTAGGTTAGAAAATTGTAATGATCATGTGTTTATAGAATGACCAGAGCAACACTGTAAAACTTTAAATCAGGCTTAAACAGTCTAGTTGCTCTGTGAAGCTATGAATACGACTTTAAGTTTCATTTTTGTTAAGCTTTCTACTGTTATAGTTTTTGATGTTGGATTTCTTATGCTTGTTCTTTTGGGTTCTTACAGGCAGAAGTTTTAGGGGTTGATCCTAGAGAAGTTAGTGTTCCCGTTGTTGGGGGTCATGCAGGAGTTACAATCTTACCTCTTCTATCACAGGTTTAACTTCTTTTGAGTTTTTTTTATTTCATCTCTCCTCTTTCTATCCATATATTAACCAACTGTAAATCATGCAGGTTAACCCCCCTTGTTCTTTCACTCCAGAAGAGATTAACGCCCTTACTGATCGCATTCAAAATGGGGGAACAGAAGTTGTTGAGGTAATACCATTGTATCTGTTTGACTGTTGTTGCTCTTCAAACTGCATATTCTCTTTATAGGAGGCTAAGTAAACCATCACCGTTATGTCTGTCTCAATTGTTGCTCAACTCACAACTGTTTTTTCTTTTTTTACAACAAATGAATTAGTATATATGTCGAGTGGAGCAATAACTATATCCATCGTTTTTGCTTGACGACCGTACCTCCAGCTGAGGTTAATGATATCACCAAATATTTTATATTCAATTGAGTAGGACAACAAAACATTTTTAGTCAGTAAGTCGTTCCTATTCTGCTGAATTTCAAAGATCAAGAAGGATTCAACAGCCACACTAAACATAGGCAACTATGAAATGATAGCATTCTCTGTAGGAAGTCACTGGTGAATGATTCGGGAAAAAGATTACCTTCAGGTGCAAAATATTTGGTTCATTGGTTAGACCATTAACAGAAGTTAGACGGACCATTAACAGAAGTAAAAGTAAGACAAACTAGATATGGATTGGTGGTGGTCGGACAAAGAAGTTGATGCTCTTGTTTATCCTCAAGGAAGACAGTAAACCCTCAATTATGCTTGCTTATCTGATTTCTCTTTCTGAAAACATAGTGAATTAGCCACCGATTCTGCAATCTTTGATTATTGATCCCCTTAGCATCTAAGCATGAGAAGAGGCTCAAAAGGTATGAGTTTGATTAACCCTGTTGGCACTATTGTCCAAATAAAAGACGGAAATAGAAAATTTCGCACTATTTTATAAGCTGGTGAATTGGCCTTCGTCATTTGTTTGGTTTATTAGTAGTTTCATATGCATTAAGATTGAGTTGAAACTGTTTACGTCCTTCTGCAGGCCAAAGCAGGTGCTGGATCCGCAACACTTTCAATGGTCAGTAGATCATCCTTCCCGTTTGCATTCCTTTTTTCTTTAAATTTTTCGCATTAATCTTTACCTACGACAAATCTAAGCAAATGACATTTAAAATAATGTGCAAATAAATTTTCAGGCATATGCTGCTGCCAAGTTCGCTGCTGCTTGCTTGAGGGGCATGAGAGGAGACGCTGGCATCGTAGAATGCTCTTTTGTTACTTCTCAGGTTAATTTTCGCTTCCTGTCTGCAAAAAGTAGCATATCTGATTGAATTTTGGATAAACATCTATACATAAAACTGATATGAAGTACAAGTACTGTTTTCTAATTTTAGGTGACGGAGCTACCTTTCTTTGCAACAAAAGTGAGGCTCGGTCGAACTGGAGTCGAGGAGATCTTCCCCCTAGGCCCCCTGAATGAGTATGAAAGGTATGTTGTCTCTACTGTATAAATGCTCCTAGGACTTGCAAATTAAGGCCTTGTTTGGTAGCCATAAAGTAACAAATTATGACGACGCCAAATTGTTTATCTTCCCCATAATTGATTACTGGTTAGTTTTCATCATTGAGATAAAATAAAAAATGTAACTAATTAGCTAACAAGTGAGAAGAGAATTTATTTCTGTTTCAAGCCGCAAAAGGAAACTTGGTTTCCCCCAACATAATTTTGCTTTCTGTAATTATGAACTCCCGCATTCTATGACTGCACCATTATGGAAATATCACTCCAACTAGTAAGGGGGTCGAGTGCTGACTTGAATTGAGAGGTTGTTACCGTTAATTCTTACTTATCTCCGTTGGAAGTGATTATGTGTCAAAAAGGAGGTTTAGCCATAGAAACGTTTTTGGACATAAGAACAGTTATCATATAACAGTTGCCAAAAAAGCGACTAAGAGCTGATATTCTTTAACATGGATGATGTTCAACAGGAATGGGTTGGAGAAGGCAAAGAAAGAATTGGCTGGAAGCATTCAGAAGGGAGTTTCTTTCATTAGGAATTAATTAGATGGTATTTCAAATAATCTGTATTCTGTGAGTTCTTCGTTACTTTCTCCCTCTCTCTCTCTCTCTACCTTTTCTGTTAGCTTTCTCCTTGAGAACATTGTTTGATCATAAGTAGTAGTCTCACTCTGATTTTGTACCCCAAAAATCTTAGTCATAAGTGAAAAATGTAATCTTGGTGTGGTAGCTGCTAATCCCCCAGGATGTAGAATAATTGGGCGCTTAAATGAGGATATCCTCACTATCTTTCTCTCAGATCACTCCTTGGGGTTGATGAATAAACTTATACAAATGGTGCATCGATGAGCAATTATAATGTTATGTAACATTCTCCTCCGGTTCTTCTAAAACTAGATAGCAGTAGTCTACAAATTTTACTATCCAGTTGGGCATTTATTGGTGTTACTTGGCAGAAAGCTTTGCGATTGCGAGACTTAAATGTCTTGTCATATTTGAGACGGATGATTATAGCACTGGCTGAAGTCCTATAGTTTCAGTATTTAAGTCGGATGATTATAGCTCTGGCTGAAGTCCTATAATTTCAGTTTGTAATAGAAACTTTTGAACTGTAATTTGAAGACATGATTGTTGGCCTAATTGAAGCGCTAGTATATGACTAGTTTTAACATTGAAAACGTGCATCTTCCCAGCACTGGCAATGCAATTTTAAGTATATGACTAGTTTTAACATTTAACATTGAAAACGCGCATCTTCTATAAGCCCAGCACAGGCAAAGCAATGTGGATGTTGAAGTGGACGTAGTTTTTCTTCGCAAGGGACAAAAGTTACTGTAGAATTGCGGTGGGAGTCGGAACTCCAAAAAAATTGTGACATTGCGTCTGCCGGGAGTCGAACACGGGTCTATTGCTTGGAAGGCAATTATCCTAACCGTTGGACTACAGACGCTGGTTGTTTTGATTTTGCATCTAACTTCAGTGGAATCCTTCTACAACATATCGAAAATTACAGCACCCTCCTAACACTACCTTCACCAAGGGTTGCTTGAGGTAGTCGCTCAATTGAGTTCTTGTGGTTACTGGAGTACATGATTGGAACTCCGGGAACCCACTCACAATGGAGCAAATTAATTCAAGCACTAGAATCAAAAAAAGAAAGAAAAAGGAGTGCATTAAGGTTTCATATAGCTTGGGCTCAATTGTGGTAACTGGAATGCTCAAGGAACTCGATGTTTCAGAGTGTTATTATACATTTTGCAGTTGCTTCGCTCTCCTGTAAAAAAACTAAAACTGCAGACCCTATCTTCCGCTTGTTGCTCTCACATATCAGACAAAGACATGGGCGAGAACCAGGTCAAACTATCTTTTACCTGATAGTTTTTGTATCAGGATCTCGTTATTATTGTTTATTATAGTCCACGAACTATAGATCAGAAATGAGATAAAAAAAATCACAAATTTTTCTTTGTTTCAGACTTTGTGATTCTATTAGATACATATCTAAACTCTTATTTGATTTGTTTGGATTGTTCTTGTGAGGTGGCAGTGATTTAGGGTTCTCTTGATAAGAGTGTAAGTGTTTCGGGTACTTGAGGTATCCTAGACATCGATCTACAACAAACATATTTCCAAACCTTGATTGAAACATACATGAAGGGAAATCAATAGGTTTTATTTTAGAGGAAGATAGATATCAAAAGTCTTCACTTCAGCTGAAGCAAGTCTTAGGTTGTAGAAGACGTTCGATAAGAGAATCAAGTGTATAGAACATGTTGGATTCAGAGGCATACAGGAGCAAGACTGAATGCGAGTTTGTGGAAGGGTGAACTCGGTCTGTAGCGATTTAATACAGTGTGGTGTCGAAACTGGATTAGGTCCCGGAGTTTTTCAACCATTGTAGTTTTCCTCGTTTACAAAATTCTTGTGTGTTGTACTTTACTTTTCCACAATAAAGGTTATTCTTTTAATTACTAAAAATATTATACATGTTCATTTTCCAATTGGTGAAAAATTGGTGGTGGCGTGGTACCTTTTCCTCTTTATTTTTATTTTTTTAGGGTTTTTGAGTTTATCCCCTAAACGAATTAGTGATGCAGTCCCCAATCCCACCCACCCCACCCACACACACATATTAATTTTTGTCAGAAAATCCCTTACTCGTATGTGCTATGAAATCGTGTATGCAGTTAATCCCCACATACCCATTTTACACCTGATATTTCCTTGTTCAACTTAAGTATGTTCTTCGTATGAAAAAAAAAATATTGAGGTTCGGCTAAGTAAAAAAAAAGTAGTTATATCTAAATTCGGTCATTTTTTGTGTTAAATTTCCTAACCGAACCTAAATTTGTTCTTTGCATATGAAGATCATACTGAGGTTCAGATGGTTTTATTTCCTAGACGAACCTCAATATGTTGTTTCGGTATGAAAACCATATTGAAGTTCGACTGGGTTCTTTTTCCTAGCCGAATCGGCTAGAAAAACAAAAATCCTAGCTCAACCGAAACAAACCCTATAAAAAAGAAATTTTTAAATTAAATTTACATAAGGGTAGTTTGGCCATTACCATAAATGGATAAAGGGATTTCATTTTTACTTTATCATGACATAGGCCCAAATTGAGGGATAGTGTTGATATATGAAAATAATTATCCTTAGGAAAGGAGTTCCGTTAACCTATTAGGGATTCCTTCTAGGATAGAGAGACTTGGGGACTAGACCTAACCCACAAGGTTGGGATAGCTCTAGCCCATAAAAGAGCATGTTAGTCTAGTTGGGCTTTGGTCCAAGGAAGAAAGAAAGCTTATTAGGATTTACTAATAACTTAAAGGAAAGGAAGTGGTAGTTTCGTAATATATTGATCTTATGGGTGCTTATCCATAAGAGGAGGAGGAGGGATTATTATAAAAGGGGAGAAAGGACATTTAGGAATTCATTCTGAACTCACCCATTCTCTCTCTTCATCTTTAAGGAAGATGGGCTTGCTGTGGGTTGGACTTGCTTCTCTTCCCCACTTTTATCCTATCAACATTGAGACCACAGTGGGAGAAGTTTAGTCACTCTCCCAGTAAGACCCGTCCGCCCAAGATCTCACAATATCTCACCTCTCATTTTCATTATCCGTTTACAACCCTCTATCCGCTCAACGACTCTTTAATCTCTCTCACCCTGTGTCTTTCTTTGCTCTCCGCGTCTATCATCATTAGGCGCTATCACAACGACAAGCCGCGTCATCCCTCTCGACAGATGACAATGGTAGGCGTGTCCATCATCCGCAGCTAAACTTCAGACGCTATCCGGAGCTAAGCAATTCACAAAAAAATTTCATCAGCTCAACTTCATCCTCTATCCGGAGTTTCCATTCTTCTCCGACTTCTCATCCGCAGCTAAGCAATTCACAAAATTTTTCACAGCTCCGCCACAACGACCAAATCTTAGCAACATGTCATCACCACCCATCATCCGAAGAAGCCACAAGAGAAGTTGCAACCATTACCGCCTTGAATCCGGAGAATCTACACCAAGATCAACCTGGGTGATCTTTCATCGAAGACAAATTTCAGAGCATTTAGTCTCAATTTAGCATAGAAGAGCCGGAGCAGTGAGGAATTGATGTCTGCACACGAAGTTTTTGTACAAATTCCACGGAGAAGAGCTTTCAGTGTTCAAACACCAGCTGTTTGTACAATTCTCTATCCGCTTAACCCATGATCAGTGACGTTTCATCAAATCAACGCTTACTTCCACGTCTTATCTTCTAATCCTCCGAAAAGCTTTGTTCTTTCCGCTCACCTACGCCGAGTCGCACTAGCAAACGCTTCATCCTCCTCCGATTACATCAATCTACACCAACATCTCCGGAGATGAAATCGATTACAAGCGCTTCACTGCACCAGCTCCGCTCCATCCTGGTTCTCCGAATACCCCAAAGCACATCAGTGCACCTTCCCCGGACGAGAATCAACACATAGAAAGACGATCGAGACCTCGTTTCTCCAGGGTAAAAGAAAACTATAAAGATTATCTTTAAGAATTTTGAAATGCTCACCTCCTATCAACATTGACTCCACCACCGTCGCCTAATCCCATCAGTGCTATTTGACTCCACCACCGTCGCCTCTCTTCCTTTCTCAAACCTTAACGTAGCATACCTCCAGCATAAATCACTAGAACAGAGCCCTCAAGGCACCTGCCTTATCTCACAAAAGGGCTAGGGATACCAGGAATTCGGTCTCGAGCGAGGTTTACCTGTAACCAACCACACAAGCGGCAGAATCCAGTGTTCATTGAAAAGCTTGTGTGACTGCCGATTATAACCAACTACACCAGCACTATCACTGGAAAGGGATTCCTCAAAGAACGGGAATGATGGGTGATACTTGTCCGAGACGCTTAAGCATTGCCACACGGAATTCGCGGGCTAGCTCCCAGCATCAGCAAACCTATCAGTCGCTTACTACTCATTGCTTCGAAGTCTCATCCGCTGCCCTTGACGGGGTCTTGAAATGAGAAGCCAATCTCAAACCACATTTCCAAAGCGCTCGCCAACAGAACCAATCCAACAAGCATTTTCATGGGCTCTTCGGTTTCTGTTTCCATCTCACAGTACGAACGTCGCCCCCCTCTTGTCCGCCCGCGTCTTTGTCTAACTGCACTACTTGACTGTCTAAATGACGCTCGGCTACATCAGCACTACTGGGCGTTAATCTCTTAATCTCTGGGTACATAATCATTGGAGCTGCCGCCATAAGTTCATGACCATATTCAATATGAACACGAGCTGGAGTATCCGAAAGATAAGTATTATTTGATCTCTAGTTGTCTCTCTATCTATAAATTCTGATTGATAAATGCATTTTACATAAAACTATCCGTCACTAAAAACACATGAAATTTCTTTGATATGTATATATGTGAATTTCCTAGTCCATGTGGGTATCACGACGCAGAGGCTTAAGGCAGATGATATTGCACCTTCTCGGTCAAGGCATCTTCATGGCTCCATGCGTAAAATTTTACAACCTGACATCATTAGCACCGCTCAACTGTACCAGGGCTACATCTCTTCCTCTTTCAGACCCTTAATGTATGGTTCTGCCGCCGATTTCTCCACTGATGACAGCAACACCTATGCCCTTTGTTCATAGCTGCTACCAGCCCAACCGGTGATGATACAATCAACGCTTCTCATGTCTACCATACCAACGGTTTGGCTTCGAGAGAGGAAAGCCAATATCGAGGGATATCTCTGCTCCGAGAAGAAGAAAAGAACTTTACCAGCTCTCTGCAAAGACTGAAAATGTATACTAGAGCATTTTGGGTAGGAGTACTGGCGCTTACTTAGCTCAGAATAGCCTCGAAAATTCCTTGTAATCGGCCAAACGCAAGCGCCAGAAACAAATTTTCATCAAAAAGTTCGACTGTCAATCACCACCTCATCACCATCAGGAATGGGTATGAACACGAGCTGAGGCACCTAGACTGTTTGAAGGATAAGTATTACTTGATCTTTATCTGTATCTCCAACCCATCCTGTTAATTAAGTTATCTGTGACTGAGAACACATGAAATTTCTTCGATATGTATGTGTGAATTTCATAATCTTTGCGAGTATCATGGTGCGAAGTCTTGAGGCAGATAATTCTACTTTTTCGGTCTACAATCCTCAAGATACAAGAAGTGGAATGAAAAGCCATTGCGTCGCTCGACTGCACCAAGTGCTATCCCTCCACCGTTGTCTGGCTTCAAGAGAAGAAAGCGCTTCACCAGCTCTTCCAGAAGCGGCTGCTACAACTCGTCTCTTGGTTTCGTAATCTTCTCGTCAAATGTCATAGAAACGGTATCCCCTTTATCTCTCTATCAAAATATAGATTCAATCCGACATAACTTAGGTTTGTATTAGCTTTGCTCAATAAATTGCTGCAGGGAATCCTCGGAATCCAAATTCCAGGATTTTTTGTTTTCTCTCTCTTAGTACAGGTCTTTCGTATCTGCTAAATTTCTTTCTCAACCACTCGTAATTCATGATCTTATTTATCGCTTGACTACTCCCCGCCTTATCTTTAATGTATCTTAATATTATAACATGATTATTGCCTGCCGGACCCCTGATTACAATCCCACCATGAAGCATGACCATGTATACCATGGAACATACGCGGAGCACCTCATATAGCTAGTTCATTAAAACATATAACATGCTATCTTTCACTGCTTAGCTTTGGGGTGCTATCTTTCATTGCTGCACTGCAACCCTATATAATATGGTCTTTATGATTCCCTTTCATGGATGTTCTGTCTCTTCGGAATTGACAGATGAATAGGTTAGCTTTAAGTAGAAACTCTTATGCTCAGTAAAACATTTAGAAAGCGTGACTCATCTAGTCACACATATAGATTTGTCATCTTACCAATTTAACCAATCTTGCCACGCATCGGCTCTCATGAGCTATATCTCATGTGTGTATTGGCACCTTATCACCAGGGAATACATGTTTACACCATTTGGTTTAAAAATTTAAATATCAAATGTCTCAGCGTGCATCTTTTTCAGTATTATTTTATTTTAATTAAGTAATAGTCAAGAGTATGTAGAAGGAAAAGCATAACTGTATTATCTCACATTTATATTTCCTCTTAGCATGCAAGATGTGATTGATCTCGCAATCATGAGTATATATGTCCGTCTCATGTATTTAATAGAATAATCCTAGAAGTGCCTGAAACAGTGTTTACTTATATGTATTGATATTTTGAGTTCCACAAAACATGTACGTCATCCAGCTGCATATGTAAAGTACCATCTTGCTAATTTAACTAAGCACGCATAAAGTATCCATGTCGTCCCATCCTGAATCTTAGAAATCGAATTGTGATAACACCATGAATTGATAATAGCCATGAGTACGGCTGAGTAATGAGAAAAGGTGGCTTCCAATGCACCGTGAGAAATGAGAAAAGGTGGTCTCGAATGCACCGTGAGAAATGAAATGAGAAAGGCTACGAGTACAACCTATGAAATGAAAAATAGTCCAAGAAAGGGTTAGGCTCCGTGCATGGCTTAATTGAAGTGCACCAATAGTCCAAAAAAGGGCTAGGATCCGTGCGTGGCTTTAACTGAAGCGCACTAATAGTCCAAGAAAGGGCTAGGTTCCGTGCATGGCTTTAACTGAAGCGCACTAATAGTCCAAGAAAGGGCTAGGCTCCGTGCGTGGCCTTAACTGAAGCACACTAATATTCCAAGAAAGGGTTAGGCTCCGTGCGCGGCTTACTGAAGCGCACCAATAGTCCAAGAAAGGGCTAGGCTCCGTGCACGGCCTAATTGAAGTGCATCAGTAGTCCCATAACGCCAAAACAAGAAAAAACAAAAAAAAACCTTCCTCATACCGGAAGAGAGGCTCATAACGCCGAGAACTATGAGATTGGGAAATGCCATGAGCACGGCTAGGATACGAGCACGACCGAGAACAAAATGAATTGAGAAAAGCCCTGAGTATTGCAAGGCTACGACTACATCCAAAAAATGAAATAAGCCCTGAATGCGGCTAGGGTAGGAATACAGCCCGGCTAGTGAAACAAATCCCCGAGTACACGGTAAGTACACGGCCGGAAAATAAAATAAAACCAGGATACGAGTACAACCAAGATATTTATCTCAAGCACAAACAGGATATAGGCGAATAATAAAACAAAGCCCCGAGTACAGCCGGGTTATGAAGTGCGGAAAAATAAAGCATGGATGGCCAGACTGTAAGCAAAAAAAAGAAGAAAAAAACTGAGATGGATGGCTAGATTTTAGGAAAAAATAGATTTGAGAGATCGCCTTGAATATGACTAGGCTACAAGCATAACAGAAGGATGGCATGAGAAATGCCAGGAACATGGCTAGCACTAAGCTACCAACGCACCTTATTTCATTACAAGACACTAAAAGGAAAGCGGGAAAGACATACACGACACATCCACTAAAGCCATGAGCCAAGAGAAAGATAACACACACTATTTAGCAGGATACCGACGTGATGGTTACAAAATTAAATGCCTTAGGAAATCATATTCACCAAGCGCTCGTCCGCCTTATTCTAAAAAAAAATATGTAATGCTACTTCTCATTTAATACATTTCAAGTGCATTGAACGCAAGACCCTCAACGCGCCTTTGACAACTTTAAAATTTATATGCGTTTAGATAAGGCCACGACGGCCGCCAAAAGAAGTTAAGGCGGAACTTAAATGGACATACACAGATGCTAGTTCACAAATCTATCTTATCTCGATCATTGATAAATTTCAATATCTGCACGCAAATGTTATCTCTCTTTTCTAATAAGGGAGCATTTCGAGCGCCTAAAACATTTGTACAAAGATTCTTACCCTACGAATACAACACTTGGCTTGTTAAGAATGAATCCTCAAATTCCTACGAAGCGGACACATCAGGACATAATTGCTTCAAGAAGCCTTCGCTTGCGATTGTGCATCTCCACTTGCAACCTGATGCGCTCTCTTCATCCCACTTTATGGTCAATGAAATGCACAAATATCCCGAGTATGGCTAGGAATTATGCAAGGGCACTAATGCGCTTTCACCCACTGAGAGGACAATTGCAAATGCCATTTCACGCTTATGATCACCCATTCTTATCGGCATCGTCAGTGATTCCAATAATAGTGCACGGATGACAACCCTCTCAACCAACGAGGGGCATAGTGAGCATACATCATTAAATACCGGATTGAACGACCATGTCGGCCTACATATGCTCGAATGGTGAAAATATATAAGCAGTTGTTGCTCACGATATCGTTAAGAAGCAAAAAGAAGGTAAGTAGTACACCGCTCCTGTGAGCTTCTATCTCAAGACGATCGACATTTATCAGTCGGGAATACCAAAGTGCATTTTCACTATCGAAATGATCACATGCGGCGAATTACGTTCACTAGATGGTTGAAGTAAAACCAAGCAAACTCGGGTCATAATAACCAAGCAAAATCATGTGCGTATGAGGCGCACAGGTTGCACTCATCCTCCCTCCATTTGAACACTTAAATAAAATTCTAGGAGGTGTGCATGTCGCATTCATCCGCCCTCCACCTGAACACTTAAATAAAATTTCAGAATCATATGCTTAAAAGGCGCGCAGGTTGCTCTCATCCGCCCTTCACTTGAACACTTATTATAGGAGGCGCGCAGGTGGCGCTCATCCGCCTTTAACTTGAACATGTATCATAGGAGGCTCGCAGGATGCACTCATCCTCCATTCCACTTGAACACTTAAATAAAACTCTCATACCGAGCATTCATCCACCCTACAGTTTTCAAAAGAGATAGAGAGCGTGAAAACGACAAATTAATGAAACTTCAACACTTACCCAAAGAGAGGATTCATCCGCCTTAGCATATCCTAAAGAGTAGGAGTCGATACCTACACTGATCTATAAGTCTATTGGTCATGTGAGTGATAACTAATCACAAACATGCCTACTAAACGAACAACTTACCATTTTCATGAGACAATGAAGCATTTACATTCTATGTAAGAATATATGTCCGCTTAAGCTAGCCAGTCGATATGTAGACACTTGGATGTTGTAACTAAAACCACTCTCTGTAAGCCGCCTTTTCATACATCGTGACTCTCATATACTTGCGCTTCATTTGGAATAACTACATATGCAAGTGCGTAAAGCATTATTTAACCGCCATATATGATTCAGAATCCGTTCATTGTGGCACTCGGGGACTGCATTATAAAATGTCAATACCCTCTCTATCGCCCGTAACTTTATCACATATTATGCTAATAATATCTTGCTCCTACTAGGATCCAAATGAGAAACCCATTACTGACATACAATAATCTTATTGGATTATTATTGGAACACAACAAACATTGATTTAAATGATAGTCCTGGGACTCGGAATCGTGGATATAAACTATTCATCGTATTTGACCAAATTGCATAGAGGATGCCAACTGTTTCAGCGTGGAAGGACTCCTCATATTCTTTGATCCGGAAAAGGGAAGCAAAGTCTAATAACCTTCTGATGAGGTTCGTCATCAGGAGAATCTCCCAGATTCTCTTTATCCTCCTTTTCCTCCGGAGCCTCGACTTTAACTTCGTTTGAAATTTGCAAGCTTATCGACTTTTCCTTGGATAAAACCAAATGATCTCGAAGATCCTTATCACTCTTATTCATAGCCTTGAAGATACAAGACTCAGAATAGCATGTGTTTCCATGAATGGGCAAACCATTAAGCGCGACCACGTCTTCCAGCACTGAAGTCGCCTCCTCCCAAGCAAATAAAACATGTAAGGATCAATCATCCAACGGGCAAATAAACGCACCAGACTGTCATGATCTCAACGGACAGTTCTATACCGAGAGGATGCTATGGCGTCATGTATGCCCCAATAGCGGATCTTTCCTCTATGATCGGGTTTGGAGTATATGTAATCCGCCCAAGATTCCCAAGCGGGTGGAGATTCAGCGGACGAGCAAAGTGCGATTGTCGGAAAAACATAGCTTCCCTGTGAGTTGATAGGCGAGGTACTTCCTCTAAGGAGGTTATCGGGGACACATCCGCCTGAGGACAGATAAACCAACCATCAGAGGAGGATGGAGGGAACACGTGAGGGTTCAACATGCACGGATGTGTTAATCTGAAAATTCCATCAGTTGCAACCGCTAATTGACGAATCAACATATGACTGTTGACCTGGCCTACGACCAGTCAACAGTCAGGGGACTAATGTTGATACGTGGAAATAATTATCCTTAGAAAAGGAGTCCCCTTAACCTATTAGGGATTCCTTCTAGGATAGAGAGACTTGGGGAATAGACCTAACCCACAAGGTTGGGATATCTCTAGCCCATAAAAGAGCATGTTAGTCTAGTTGGGCTTTGGTCCAAGGAAGAAAGAAAGCCTCTTAGGGTTTACTAATAACTTAAAGGAAAGGAAGTGGTAGTTTCGTAATATATTGATCTTATGGGTGCTTATCCATAAGAGGAGGAGGAGGAATTATTATAAAAGAGGAGAAAGGACATTTAGGAATTCATTCTGAACTCACCCATTCTCTCTCTCTTCATCTTTAAGGGGGATGGGCTTGCTGTGGCTTGGAGTTGCTTCTCTTCCCCACTTTTAAGTTTTAACTTATCAACAGATAGCCTCCTCAAAAATACAAGGGTCCCAAAAAAAAAAAAATCGTACTGAGCCTAAAACTTTAATCGATGGTTTTGTAACCTATGTTGAACGCTAAATACTGCCCACTGGTATAGAATGGAAGGGTTTGTCAGACCTAGTAAAGCTTCGCGTAATCAGGTAGTGGTGAGTCCGGGGAGTTGTGATTCATAATGATATGTCAGTTATAGAGGTGTCAGTTGTAGAGGTTTTTTGAATTTACAATGATATGCTTGATATATAACAAATGCGATGTTTTGGGCCCATGATTTCCTTATCGACTGACACATATCAGTGGGTATTTGCACAAACTTCTTAGTGTATCGGTATCTCTTTGTGTTAGCTTGTATTAGGCCGGTAAAAATTAATCCGAAGCAGGAAAACAATGTGAACTTAAGGTCTTCTACAAGTTTTTACACAAATTTGAAAAAATAAATTGTTTTATGGTTGTACATGTATCTATAAGAATTTGAAAAAACGGATTGTTACTTTATTCCAACTTTCAAAACTTTTGCAACAAAATAAATCATTTAACAAGTTTTATTCTGCTTTAAGTTTCAAAAATTTTGTAACAAATAAACCATTTCATAAGTGCGTTTGAGTACACTAATCCAATGTTTGTGCCTTCGAGAAACAACAAACTTTTTCAATCAAAAACTGTATTACTTAGGAAATCGCCCATATCAACAAGTGACATTAAAATTTTGGGTCTTATAAACATTTGGTCACTCATGAATAAACTTTTGAAAATTTAGGATGAAAAAAAAAAACTGAAATAGGAACATGGTTGTTATTCTTCAGACTTCAAGGATCTTATTTAAATTATTTTAGACAATTATTTTGACAATTCCCAATATGATTACAAAGTATAAATGAGTGTTGAAATAATTCCTTCAATATACAATGAAGCCTTTGTAACAACGTAAATGGATTCAAAATCTATATCACTTGATTCAACCGACAATACTTGTGATACTAAGAGGAGAAAATAGTGATACTTATAGAAGAGAAAAACAGAAAGCTTGGACGTGACTAAATATGATTATCAATTGATCACGGCTTAATGGGGATTTTACGTCTATCAAAGATATTTGTCCATCTCCAATAAAATCTCTATTAGACACCAGTAGTGTCTAATGGGAACCACCACTTATGTTCGAACTCAAACCGGGATTTAAATTAGGTTTTCCTAAAAGATGTAACATTTCGATACGGGACGCTATCCCACACCTTACTAGAGGGCGTTATCTCCAAGACCCATGTCGTAATGGAAAACAAAATGCGATGTTATTAAAATTATCCAGTATTCTTTTCCTATTTCAATATCCCCAAAAAATTAAATGAATTAAAACTTATAAGACTAGAGTGGCTCCATCAATCAAGCAATTGCTTACGTACCTTAGTGAGATCAAGCCAACATAGTTCAACCAAAGTTGGGAACATACATCATCGTAGAACCAATATACAGATGATAGGTATATCTTTTGGATTTGAACCTTCACTTAGTGTAAGAAATTCAAAGCATTATTGAGGTTCTACGGTGAAATATTCTTGAACCAAGGACCCCTTGTGATAAAACTGGAATTTCTACATTGAACCAAGTACCCCTTGTGATAAAATCATAATTTTCACACTTATTGATTTCATAGGTTAGTGTGTTATTATCTTAGCAAAATGGTGGTCATAGGCTCTCCTGGATTTATGAGTCCTCTTTAAGGAACGATCTATTCTCATAGGAAACGACCTGATTTGCATACTTAAACATGTAAGTTTGATATGGTGTTTCTACGACACATGTGTAAATAAGAACCCCAAATCACAAAAAATCTCCTAATGTAAAGATCCATCCAATAATATACTTGATCTTGGGTTCCAAATCGTTCCAGTTGGCATCATTATGTCCTCCAGTATACTGTGATAACCTTGGTAATATAAACCATAGTCAATGGTTTGTTTCAAGTAAGGAAACACTCTTGGAAATTCTTTCAAGTGTTCAATTTACGGATTACTTGATAAATGGCATAACAGTCTTGCTAAATGCATTGCATACATAAGACTCCCCATAACACTTAAATATTCAAGTTGTGCATGAGTATGCCCATTATTGTTTATTAAGTTGATACTAGGATCTATAGGACTTGGGGTTGGATTCTCATCAAAATTACCATACTATTTGAGAAATTTCTCAATCTAATAAGATTGGGCAAAGTCATCTCCATTTCTTACATTGTAACTCCTAAAACTACATCATCATGTCCTTTTTTGATGAGAAGAGATAATTATATTAGATCAAGAAGAGTGTATAAAGATCCTACCAATGGTAAGAGATGAACAAAAATATATAATCAAAATAAATAGAGTCCCGACTGGGAATTAAGTGTGAAAGTTTCAGAGGGACCTTGTTACCGGCAGCAGCAACCCAAGCAAGAACTAACGTCTCTGCTTTTACACCCAAGTCTCTGTCAGTCTTGAACTTATAATTTACTTCAAAGATACAAAAATTTCTCTCATCCGATAAAGTTCAAATGACTTCCACGGGATTTAACTCATAGGTAGCCTAACTAGATTTAGTTGAATGATTGTCGGTCCAAGTTCTAGAAAGATAATACAATGTATTTAGAAGCACCCACACCCGATCTTTATATGGAATAAGAAAATACCAAACTTTATGTGGGATCTTACAGTGCATTAGTAAATGATCTTGAGATTTGACAACATCACTGCAAAGAGAACAAAAGGAGTTATAAATATGGATACTTTTCCTACTCAACAAACAATTAGTATTTAACTTACCATGAAAATACACACCATACGAGAAAATTCACCTTAGAAGCTATACACATCTTCTAGATGAAAGTACAAGGGAAGTTATCATCACATTACGCTCCCTTAGATCTTTCACATCGAAGTTAATTAGAACTAACAAACTTATTTGTATATTCCATACGAGATATGTCAGAATTAAAAATAAACTTATTACCAACATATAAACAAAGAATAATGACAAATCTAAAATCATTATTTTTACTATAGATACATTTATCATCATCATTAACAACAAAACGACGTGGCAAAGCTATTTTGTCAAACTTCTCATGACATTGCGTAGCTACTTGCTTAAAGAGATTTCACTAACTTGCAAACTTAGTGATAAGAAACCTTCATGTTGTTTCATATATATGTCTCATTCTAGACGACCATTTAGAAAAGTTGTTTTCATATTCATATTTTAATGTTTCAATGGATAGACCGTTGGAATAAAACTCAAGTTTTGTTTCAAGGACTAAAAATACAGATCCAAATGTTAATGATAAGGATATGGATACTCATATCGACTTTCACATCGCATTTAAGAAGTGGTTTTGTATTCCGATGGAACATCCTCATAAGAGAGCTATTTTTCGTGATTTAATCAAGTTGACTTTGAATCAATATATGAAAATTCCTTTGGTTGAATATGATGAAGATATGGGTTATTGTGATTCAGAACCAAACTAAGTCTCATAGATATTAAGGATGAGCATATTGATGGTGTTAAATATTCACATCAATAAAGAGGATGAAGATAACGAGGGTTTTATTACAATTGTTTCTCGAGATGCAATTTTATTTTATTGATGAAAATATATTAAGGGGTTTATTTTATTGATGCTTCAAAAGGTATAATTGCGATGTCGAAAGAAGAAACCGTGGTCACCGTCATAAAAAAGAAGGGCTACGACTCATTGTATTAAATGAAAATTTCAAAATAGGAAAGTAGGTTGAGACTGATATGGAATCCATTAATATATTAAACATTTGAGGAAAAATCCATTTAACTAAGAGCATCTCCAATGGAGTATGGATATTTATCATATGTGGAGACCTAAAAAAAAGTATGTAATAACATAGAATCCAAATACAAATCTTGTTTTGATAAGCTTTCCCGTGGTAGTTGTATCCATATCTATTTTGATATACTTGTCTCTTATTTATAGAAACAAAATCTAAAAAGTTAATTAAAATAATAACAAATTGATAACGTGGGTATGGATGGGAGTCTCCAAAAACCCATACTCTCCTCCAAATTCAAACTTCCACGTCATATTAAACTTTGATTATCCAACCACCACTGGAGAGGTTTTTTTTTATGAGAGTTTCTAAAATCCCAGGTGGCATCAATATTTTTTAAAACACATACTCCATTGGAGATGCTCTAAGTCAATTTTTCGATTCTACACGAAATGTTTTCTTTGTTTCTATTAATTTCAGAAAAAACTGCTGAAAATTTTGATTGGTTTCTACGTATATTTATGGTACTTTATATATTGGTTATTATCAACAATATTGGCATTAGTTGAGAGATATTAATTGTTGTTTGATGATCCTTGCCTTATATGTCGAAGTTTTTTAATGCTCCTTTACACTTGGGTAATAAAAATGTTTCTAGTGGTTGTCAGGAAAACATAAGTCCTTTATGTTCAACATTGCTTTTTTTGCTAAAGATTTTTGGAACTTGATCCATTCCCCTGATGCTTTGTGGTTTAAAATTCTTAAATGCAAATATTTTAAAAACTGTCACCCTCTACGTTATCAAAAAACTAAAAATTGTTTGTTTGTTTGGAGAAGTATTTCTCATGGTTTAAATGTCCTTAAGGATCATTGCATTTGGGATATTAGAAATGGTAATAATGTTTCTGCTTTTATTGACTCCTGGATTTTTAATGCTTCTCATCTCCTATGTATTCAACAACCAAACCCAAACTATACAGTTAGCATGTTCATAGATCAGGACGCCAAACAATGGAATGGGAATATTTTAGAAGCTTTTTATACTACTTATAATGTTAACAAAATCTGGAACACCAGGATCCCTATCACTGGTGAAGATAAATTAGTGTAGCCTCATACTAAGAATGGTTCTTTTTCAGTTAAATCTTGCTATAGACTCTTGACTAACCAGGTTATCGACAATAATCAAGTTCAGTCAGTTAACCCTATTTATAAGGTTATATGGAAGTTAAAAGTCATACCAAAAGTTCAGTTGTCCATTTGGAAATGTTATCAAAGTATTCTTCCTACTAAAGCTAGGCTTGCATCTTATCATTCAAACCATAATGATTACTATAGCATGTGTGATAATAACTCTCAGGAAGCAGTGGAACATTTGATTTTTCACTTCCCTTTTGCTATGGTTGTGTGGTCTGCTCTCCCATGGAGTCAACATATTATGCATGACCTAATTAGTGATATCTATGTTAAGGATTGGATAAGGAAGTGTATTACTAATAAGAATCTTAGTGACCATTTGGGTGTCATCTTTACTACTGCGTGGTGCATTTGGCGTGACAGGTGTTATAAAGTCTTCCAAGATAAAAGTCAGAATCATTTGTCGACATCTAGATTGGCTATACAAATGGCTAATGACTTGAATAACATATTATGTAACTCTATCCATAACTTAGTTGTTGTTGTCACTGCGACCCATGTTGTTCAACGACCAAGCTTCCAAGATCTACCATCTGACTGCAAATTGTTTTATTGTGATGCTAGCTATGATGAAAATACTCACTCATCAGGACTTGGTAATTTTATTACAGATATCACATGGGCGTACCTAGGATGCAAAATGATTCCGGGTGTTGCTAGAAGTGTGGAAGAAGCAAAGAATATGTCGGTTTTGGAGGTTATCCAGTGGGATAGGAGGATGCAGATAAACAGTATTAACATCTCTAGTGATGCCCAAAATATCACTTTATATTTACAGAATAAAACAAGACAAACTTTTCGGTTTAGAAGCTCTATTCTTGATGACTGCACTTTCCTTTTACATAATTTTCAGTTTTTTACGATCAATTACATTAATAGAAGGTTCAGTACAATAGCCGATGATGTGGCTAAGTATTGCAGGCAGAACAATTTGTCTGGTGAATGGTTGGATAATTACCCCCTTCATTAGAACACCTGTGTAACTCTTTTTTTTAATAAAAGTCTTTTTCTAGCAAAAAAAAAAAAAAGTCCTTTATATCCCCTGTGAGTTTTTTTGCTATGCAAGATTTTCCACTGTCTAAAGGTAGTCACTTGGACTGATTTACAACAGCCTCTTTTACGCATCAGACTTGATAAGTTTCTTGCTATTTAGTTCTTATTGGAAGGCTAATTTCCTTTCTCTGGCTCAACTCACAATAAAAAAAAACTATTTATTGACTCCCTTTATATTTGATAAAGAAATTTGAACAATCCTGACTTTCTAGCTAATTTGTAAATTTGGTGGATTTTACTGGAAAACCAAGTTTCATTTTTCCAAGAAATTGTAAAGTTTATTTTATTTATTTATTTGGCAGGAAAGTGCTTGTGGGTGTTTAAAGACTCAAATTGATAATATCGGGACTCATATTGAGGTTCTGGATAGTTTTGAGGAGTTTTCTCAGTTGTTCGATATCGATATTTTTTATAAAAAATAAACAAAACTTAAACATGCCTCTCTTTTATTTAATTTGGCTAGGAAACTAAGTCAAGGAACAAAAACGAAATGAAGTACATGATGCGAGAGAAATTCTAGATTTTATGCGTCAAACTTCTTGTTTCAGTTATAAAATAAACAATATCAACAACCTAAAATTTAATGGAAATATATGCTATGACTTGGGTATAACATTGCTTAAAGGACTGTTAATTTTTATTTTTATCCTTTTGCGTAGCATCATTCCTTTAGGCCTTCATTTTCTAATCTTGAGATGACATCTATTCTTTAACGGAAAGTTAACTTTGAAAAACCTTTCACCAATTAAAAAGATATTGAAACAAGTGACTGATAGTAGTAAAAGTGACCCTATAGTTTTACCATGGAATTCTTCAATTGTGCTGGGGAGTTTAATTTCAAAGAAGATTTGGTGAAGGTAATTAAGAAGTTTGAAACTAACAACTCTTTCCTTAGAGATTAGCTTGCACCAATATCATCCTATTTCAATATGCAGTGCTGATGTTTCTTTGCAAAATTTATGGACCTGTAGTTGCTAAAAATCTAACAACCACACCCAAAAAGATCTAATACCTAAGATGGAGATCTACTAACAAGTAAGAAATGAAGTGCATCAAAGTAAACATGAACACAAGATTTTTTACGTGGTTCGGCCATTAATGAAGCCTACGTCCACGGGGTTTCACTATGATCGGAGTGTTACATGAAGATCCATTAATCGAAGAAGTGTTACAAACTTAAGAGCTCTCTCTAGTTGTTGGATGAGAAAGAAGTCGATCCCCTACAAACATCTCTCTCTTTACCTTATAAAGGGTAGGGATACAAATCAAGTTACAATACTGCCCTTAGGGCTAACTAGATAGGATAAGAACTAGTGAGAAGATTTGATTTCCTAAACACAGTTGTATCTAAACTAGTTTACTTCCTCCTTGATCTTTTGACACGTGTTCATTAAATATTTTGCTCCTACATTTATGCCCCTATTCTTGAGGTTTGATCGAAGAGCAATCCTTAAGAAAATCCTTCGGGTCATGCAACTGTGCTGTTGTTTTGCATTTGATGCTTCTTCTTCGGGCCTTGACTTATTGATTCTCTGTAAACTGCTTGATAATGGCTACTTGGGCTTCTTGTTGGGCTTCGATATGTCTGGATATGGCCTCCCGATTAGGCATATCACTTTCTTCGGTTCCGCTCTTTGTTGTACTTTCCGATTGGTTATTTCCACTATACTCGATGCTGCGTGATTATTTCCTCTTTACTCGGCTCTGGCTTTTCTCGATTTTGTAAACGAATTCAAATCGTGATGTCATAGATGATCGTCTCGGAGTCAAGTATCTCGTCTTGTAAGGGATGATTTGAAATTCTCGGGTATATTTATACTTCTGAACTGGCTTCATCTGGAGTTGAAATTTCTGGATGGTAGCGGTTCTTTTCGGGGCAGTTGTTTTAGCACTTTCTCAAGATGATGTTGGTGTCTGGAATGTGTTAACTAGTCGAATTCGATACAACTGAATACAAAGGGTCCATGATTCGAAGAGACTATTCAATTATGTCTAACTTTGGTGATCATCTCTCTTGGTGTTGCTGACTATCGCTCCGATGTTGCACTCTTGTTGGGAAATTCTGATGTTGAGTCGTTTTTCTCGGCTTTAACTGACTTCATTTTTTGATAGTAGTCTGGTGGTGTCTTCCTATGTTGTGGGTCTTTTATTGGGTAGGTCGATAATTTCGGCTGAATGGTGCATCAGACGTACTTTGCGATGGGCTGCATGGCTTCACATTGTTGCTGAGGGAACTGAGCAGAAGAATACAAACTGCGTCTGCAGTATGCAAACTTTCCCCTATTCTTGTGCGAAGTTTCAAAGTAACTCTTGGTTTAAAGGTTGCTGATTGTTGTCGTCGTGCCGTGATATTATATTCCTTGCAACTCTGCTTCCGTCGGGTTGTACTGTATAGTCTTAGCTAATAATTGTGAATTGAACTGTGACCTCTGCCGCAAGCTATCAGTCTCCCTTGGTAATCGCCGCTCGCTTCGTGTTGGATTGCTATTCTTTTGCCTGAAGTATACATGAAGCATCCCCTAACTGATTAGACTCTGGGACATGCACTCATCATGTTCGAATCTGTTGTGTTTCTCCTTGGTGTTCTATGCTCAAACTTTTACTGGTTCATCAGGCATCAGTTCTTGTCGAATCGTAGTTGAAACTCTCTAGATGGACATGAGTTGTTGCTGCTTATGAGGAGACATGACAATTTCCATATCTCAAGTATATTACGATGCGATATCAAGACTTTGTTGTTAGCATAAACATCACAGTGAATTGACCCGTGTGACTATTCGGTTAACTGAAAATGAAAAAGCAATGGAAGGTTCACGCTATGCCCCGAGAGGCTCACATTTAATCCTTAAATTCGAAAATCTAATGAGTTTTTTAGCTTCTAGCATTTTTGTGGTCAAACTTGTTTCCATACGACTCTAAGGATGTGACCGATTGTTCCCGTACTCGCGATGTTATTCACTAAACATGCTCATAGTATAAATCAGGAAAATATTTTTTTATCTAAAGTGAAAAGACATATGAAAGTTACTCAAGTTATTTAAATGGCATGTCAAGTTTCCTAATATACGTATTCGCGTTAGTCATTGTGATTACGCAAATAATAACCACTGAACACACACAGTAAACAGTTACTTAAGATAGGTGATACTTAGTTGTCTTGTGAACTGATGTAGTTTTATAGTGGTAAATAAAGTTCGTTCAACTCGGACTTGTGTAGACTCGATTTTAGACTTAATAATAGAAAACAATAAGAATAAAGAAAAAGTTCGCACAATAACGAGAGGTACTGAGACTCGGGATTTCACCAATTTTCATACTCATGTGGTTCAAAAATCAATTCTACACAATGATAGCTCATATGATAAAGATTATTGACTCTTATTCTTTGCCAAAGTAGATTCCGAAAGTAATGACTGTAAATCTAAAGCATGGGACATCAAAACACTTAAGCTAAACATGACCCGTCAATTGAAATCACAACCATTCAAGAGAAATCATAAATCAATTCAATTTTAGTGCAAAAAGTCATATAAAGAATTAATAGAATTACCACAATGATGAAAAGGGGCTTCCTCCGTCGTCCCAGTGTTGGGGTTTAGCTCCTCATATCAAAAACATGCTCAAAATATTTATTCATGGCTCCAAAGTGTTTGAAGAGAGTGAAAATACAAGAAAAAGATAAAACAGATCAATTGCAACGTTTATATGCGTGGAAGATCGATTGTTACTAACGATACAGAAGATGTAAGACTGTTGGGAACGATACTATGTGTGTCGTGGATAAACCACACTTTTATGCAACTGACTTGGGTCGTCTAATGTTCTTCAGCTTCGTTTTCTTCCTCCTGCTGCTGCAACTTTCTCTGCAGTGTGATTTCTTCGTACCAGAGCTTCCCCTAAACTACGTAAAGGCCCCAAACTACTCGACCCCCTTCTCTGAACTTCCAGCCGCTCTTATATACACCTCAGGACCAATAAAACCTCCCGTAAATCTTTTGTTTCTTCTCTTCTTTTCTTCGCTGCCAAGTTGCGAATAATCCTCTCCAAGTTTTCTATACGAGTCTTTTTAGTCCAATCTGACGTTCCTGAATCTCTCAAGGATAAAACTAAATCAACATAGAGTAATATTTCCTATCTTTTCACGTAACTTCCAAAAATACAAATAAAAATCCCGTCAACTTCGTTTCTTCCCTGTTTTATCAAATCGGTGAACATATCCCTGTTTTTCCGAATCCAAGAGAGTTACCAAACCTGCTTTGAGGTCTAGTGTTAATACTAGTCCATATCCGGGTCCAAATCCAAGAAAATATCGACCCAAAATCCTTCCAAAGTAACACACAGTGATTGTATGGTTTATGCAGGTGAAGTTATATTTTCCCGCCAAATTTCAAATGGGAAAAGATGAAGTGCCCATATCCAAATCCAGGGTGCCTTTAAGACTTGGGGTGTCCTGGGTGTAAATAGCAAGTGGTTTCCCCTTAGTAAGTGAGTTCCCCTTATCCAAATGAGGGGTGCCTTTAGTGATTTTCTCCCACGAGCGCAAATACCACTTTTCGAGCCAATTTTCCCGCAAAAGCTTATTTCTCCAAAAACACCTACAAAAACATAAAATAACCAAATAAGTATAAAATCGAACACTAACAATATATACAATTGAGATATATTAGACACATAAATGCGTCTATCAAATACCCCCAAACTTATTATTTGCTAGTCCTCGAGCAAATCAAGTAAACTAAAATCCTAACTCACTGTCGCAGGCATCGTCGATTGCATTTAGCGTATGCAATAAGCCTTTAAAACCCCAAGGTGTCTCTAGTGGCGGAATGTTGTCTCCGGAGGGCTTACCAGAGGTATACCCACAAAACCTTTATACTCCAGACCCTAGCTATCTAAACAGAACCTTGGAAGGAACTATAGAATCTCCTTGGTTGGCATACTTATTGACTACAGGAGGAAGTACCCTGATGCGAAATTCCAATTGTTGTACACGAGTTTGCACTCTAGCATACTAAAATTCATATATAAGTGACAGAGCTCTACTCAGATAGTCGCACTATGGACATCAACATACGGAGTCAAAACTAATCACATGGATAGATCAAGAAGATGGATATAGAGAAAAACATAGATGGTTTTGATGTTTACTAGGTGAACGGTGTTTCTCATATCTGTCTGAAGGCCTCCGCCAAAATGAACCTATCCTAATGGACTGAGATACTAGTCTGACAAATATCAACACACTGGTATATACAAGGGAACCAGTGATTGATAATCCTAATTCTAGGTCAACACAACTGGCATATACAAGGGTTCCAGTGGTCGACTTTATTGAATTTATTCCAGTTGGTCTGATGGTCTGGTCTCAGTTTCTCTTTTTTTTTTTCTTTTTTTTTATTATTATTATTTTTTTCTTCTTTTTTGGGTCTCAATCACTCTAATTCACCCTAGCATTGGTAACAACTTGAATCGTGAGCCCCACCTAATCACTTAGAGAAACATAATTTAAAAACAAAACAAAATAAAAACAGAAGTGAAAAGGACTCAACGAGATATGGTGAAACTATCATGTTATTTCTAACACCTGAGCTCTGTGCTTTTATGAATAGACTCTTTAGATGTTGCCATCTAGTCATATTGGTTCCTCAATTCTTACAACCAAAATGCTTCCATCTACTTAGATTGGTTAGTGCCATCCTTAATAGGCATAAATTTCTAGGCTCTAGAGTTTAATTATGCAACTAAAAAGTTTCTCCTATACCCCCAAACTTAAATCTAACATTGTCCTCAATGTTCCAAAGGTGAAATTAAAAGCATGAACAAGGAGAAACTATTACCATTTGAAGCAAAAGAGATAAGGAAATATATTACCGTGTCGCATGAATATTGGGTTACCTCCCAAGAAGTGTTAAGTTTAATGTCTTCAGCCAGACTAAGAAAGGATTAGTCACCTTATAAAATCATAAAGTAACAGCCGAAATATCTTTGGGTCATCAAAATCAAATAGAGCTATCATAAGTAAAAGGAATCTGCAACATGCCAAGAAAATGAACAAATAAAGCACATCCTTGTCTAGTTTCCTGTTTAAGACAACTACATCTAGTTGTGGTTCAGGTTCAGGATCTATAACTAGGTACAAATAAAATATTTTCATGGGTTGCATTTCCTCATAGGTTAGATCCAAATGTTCAGGTTCTAGAGTCTGGAAAAACTCAAATAAAAACTTATAAGCACATAATAATAACCTGAATAATTGAGGATCCTCTAAGTCAATCAGATTTGACTTACACAGCTGACCACAATGAGAGTGGTGATCTTCCTTAAACAAGTATGTCGACCCTAATCTCCTAAAGTAATTAGGTTTAGTCTCAAAACTTAATATTCGACACATTTGAAAATCAAACATTCCCACATTTGGAAGAAAAATATTTGGTGGGAAAACAAAGTCAATATGGGTATCATAGCCTGAGTAAACCACATCAACCAGAGGATGGGTTTCTAATAACTGAAATTTCTTGTGGACATCACTAGGTTCAGCAAAACGTGTATGAAGATAATCTTTTAAAATGGTTGAGGCATATATGTCAAGTCCCAAGTGAGGGACCTTTCTAAGAGTTAAATCACATGGAGAATGATAATCACCCCCAAACTTGGAGTTTTCGGTGTCTCTAGAAAGACTAGTCACAACTTCCCTAATTTCAAGGTCATCTAATGCATGAAAATGGTCAATTGATTCTTCTAAGTCAGGTACATCCTTACTCATCTCGACGAGTTCATTTTCTTTTTCTAAGTCTATTGTTTCTAAATCACTAGACTCAAAATATACTCGTTCCTCTAAACCATTATTAGCTTCGTAATTAAAATGAAATACTACATCGTCTAAAATGGGGGTATCTCTAGTCAAATCCTCGTCCTTTTGAATAGGTGAATAATTATTAAATTTATTTGGATTTGAACTAGAAATAATATTATTATTAAGCTCAGTTGGAGTAGCAAATTCCTGATCACTATGCGTATTTATTTCAAATTCTTCATAAACACTATCCTCATCATAATCATTATAATAACATGAAAATGGTTGAACCTCATCTAAACAACAAGTAGTGTTACCAATTTTATCCTCGTCATCCTGTTTATGCAAATAACTATCCTCATTTTCAAGGGTATTATTGGAGACACTGTATTGAAAGTTAAGATTATTTCGAGCAATTATTTCGTTCGTCTCAGCTATCAGCTTGAGGGATTCCTCTATAGAAAGTTTTCTTTCGTCATAAACTAATTTATTCATCTCAGCTATCCTACGTGTCGACTCTTCTAATTTCCTGAGAGACTCTTCTAAAGGAGAAATATAAGAATTTTGCTCATATGACCGGTGCGTATGTGGATAGTAATTGGGCTCACCATGGTATGGACCATAATTTTCAAAAGTCTGATGTTCCCAACCACTATTCACACTATGGTCAAAGTAGTAACGTCTATGTTGAAACTCAGTCGGATATTCGTTGTATTGGTTATTGTTATACCAGTTCGACATTCTACTGCAGGGGTGTGAGTTGTCACACAAAATAAAACCCACTGACATGGGATTCGTGGGTGGATAGAGTCTTACCTCCCGTACCAGACGGGTGATGAACCGTTGAAGTCAACTCAGGCCACCGACTCCAATGTCAGTGTACGAACCCGAGAGGCCGAGACAGTATCGTAACTGTCGTCCTTCCCTGCAAACAGTTTATATTTAATTTTTAACCCTTCCTTAGGGTTTCAAAATAATAATAATGTCCAGTCCAAAAATAAAAATGTCCAAAAAGGAAAAGAAAAATTACAAAAATAAAATCCTATTTACAGTTTCTAAAAATAAAATAAATAACTATATACAAAATCTTCTTCTTCACTCCTTTCGGATTCCTCTTTTCTTTCCTCTTTGGTGATGCTTTCCTTTTATAGAACTTTTTCTTTCCTTGTAGCTTCGCTCCAAATCTGAAAAGAATCGAAAAATACCAAAACGCGTAAAAAAGAACAAAAAAAGAATAATAAAAATAAAAATAAACCTAAAACAAATCTAAATACAAATCCCCGGCAGCGACGCCAAAAATTCTTGTGATTTTATAATGGTAAATAAAGTTCGTTCAACTCGGACTTGTGTAGACTCGATTTCAGACTTAATAATAGAAAACAATAAGAATAAAGAAAAAGTTGTCACAATAGCGAGAGGTACTGAGACTCGGGATTTCACCAATTTTCATACTCATGTGGTTCAAAAATCAATTCTACACAATTATAGCTCATATGATAAAAATTATTGAATATTATTCTTTGCCAAAGTAGATTCCGAAAGTAATGACTGTAAATCTAAAGCATGGGACATCAAAACACTTAACCTAAACATGACCCGTCAATTGAAATCACAACCATTCAAGAGAAATCATAAATCAATTCAATTTTAGTGCAAAAAGTCATATAAAGAATTAATAGAATTACCACAATGATGAAAAAGGGCTTCCTCCATCGTCCCAGTGTTGGGGTTTAGCTCCTCATATCAAAAACATGCTCAAAATATTTATTCATGGCTCCAAAGTGTTTGAAGAGAGTGAAAATGCAAGAAAAAGATAAAACAGATCAATTGCAATGTTTATATGCTTGGAAGATCGACTGTTACTAACGATACAGAAGATGTAAGACTGCTGGGAACGATACTATGTGTGTCGTGGATAAACCACAATTTTCTGCAACTGACTTGGGTCGTCTAATGTTCTTTATCTTCGTCTTCTTCCTCCTGCTGCTGCAACTTTCTCTGCAGAGTGATTGCTTCGTACCAGAGCTTCTCCTAAACTACGTAAATGCCCCAAACTACTGGACCCCCTTCTCTGAACTTCCATCCGCTCTTATATACACCTCAGGACCAATAAAACCTCCCGAAAATCTTTTGTTTTTTCTCTTCTTTTCTTCGCTGCCAAGTTGCGAATAATCCTCTCCAAGTTTTCTTTACGAGTCTTTTTAGTCCAATCTGACGTCCCTGAATCTCTCAAGGATAAAACTAAATCAACATAGAGTAATCTTTCCTATCTTTTCATGTAACTTCCAAAAATACAAATAAAAATCCCGTCAACTTCGTTTCTTCCCTGTTTTATCAAATCGGTGAACTTATCCCTGTTTTTCCGAATCCAAGAGAGTTACCAAACCTGCTTTGAGGTCTAGTGTTAATACCAGCCCATATCCGGGTCCAAATCCAATAAAATATCGACCCAAAATCCTTCCAAAGTAACACACAATGACTGTATGGTTTATGCAGGTAAAGTTATATTTTCCCGCCAAATTTCAAATGGGAAAAGATGAAGTGCCCATATCCAAATCCAGGGTGCCTTTAAGACTTGGGGTGTCCTGGGTGTAAATATCAAGTGGTTTCCCCTTAGTAAGTGAGTGCCCCTTATCCAAATGAGAGGTGCCTTTTGATTTTCTCCCACGAGCGCAAATACCACTTTTCGAGCCAATTTTCCCGCAAAAGCTTATTTCTCCAAAAACACCTACAAAGACATAAAATAACCAAATAAGTATAAAATCGAGCACTAACAATATATACAATTGAGATATATTAGACACATAAATGCGTCTATCATGAACCAGCTGGCGATATTGGTTTCCTCGATTTGCTTCAAAAGATGAGGGTTTTCTCGCGCTCCTCCAAAAGATTTTTCTTGCGGTATTGTGACTCTCCAATGTTGTTGAAGGGACTGCGTAAAGGAATACCATTAGCACATTCCTAGTACGCGTCCTTGCCCCTATTCGTTTGCGGAGTCTCGAGACAAAAATTGATCCCCAGGCTAGCTCTTGTCCTTAGCTTCCACGTCTTTATTCTCACCCGAAGGTATGCGTCCATATCTGTGCACAAAGTACTTAAGCTCCTGGTTTAACACTATTCGAACGAGTAATCAATTGAGATTGTATAGTGGCCGATGAGGAACTGAAATGTATGGATGACATTCCCCTTTAGCTAAAACAATTTGCATCCTTGGAGAGAAGCGATACTTAGCTCGTTTCTTCGGTGATATATTTTGGTCTTGCTGCTGACGATGAAGTCCATAAGTTCCTTTTCTCGACCTGGCAAGTCCACACACTTGGGCGCATTGTTCAGCTGCATTTTGCAATAGTGTGAGAAGGCTATCCGTAAGCTATATCCTGTCCTGCCTCGCGACTTCCTCATACTTGTTTGTGATTTTTAGCAATGTCGATACAACATAGTTCATTGCTGCAATCTTTAGTTTGATTCAGAGACTCGGGAAACTCCGTAATCTTATTACATCCTTCGTCTCACTGCAACGTTCATTTGGTTGGTGACCTCGGTCCGTAGCTTTTGCTGTTGACAATTCTCGACTAAGACAGTTACTCTTCTTATCTTCCGTGTCCCTGTATGTAGCCTCCTTGGTTCATGTTATCCCCTGTTAACGCGTTATTCAAGTTTCATATGCTGATGACTTGGTAGGTATTTCGTCACCATTGTGTTGCCCCGCTTGCTGATATACGTCGCGTGCCCCTGTGGGTTCCCAAATGAATCCTCCAAGTACCACTTGCCATTGACAAATTAAGTCCATTACAAAATGTGCGACGCCTTTGCATCTTTCATGAGTGTTCGTAGTTTAGGGCACATGTTTTCCTGTAATACTAAGCATTTCAAAGTAGGCATTAGTTAATATTCCATATCTGTCGAACACACTCAACAAGGAGGGTCATCGGGCCCAATTCCATGTCCCGATTGAGGTATCTCATCATTGGTGCTTTGACCCAATGGAAGTGTATTAGGTCTTGCCTAGGTTCTATATCCCTAATATCCTGGGTTCCATCAAACGACTATCCCGGATCAAGTGAGTTACCAAGTACTCATGCCTTGATAATCGATCGCACTTGCGATGGGAGCAATGTTGTATGCTCGACTATCAAGTACTCATGCCTTGATAATCGGTTGCTGGTTTCCAACCACCAGAACCCTTAGGCTACCTCGGCACTTGCACCCTGCCACCGTCCAGAGTATCAAATATCCAGTCGACTGTAAGTCACCTCGGCACTTTCCCACTGCCATTGCCCCGAGTACGAATGACCATTCGAGTGTAAGTCACCTCGGCACTTCCACACTAGCGTCGCCCCGAGTACGAATGACCATTATGATTAGCTCCTGACTCGTTCAGGACTCTTAGATCACCTCAGATCATTCTGTTTGATGAACCGAGTACGAATGATCCGTGTGTTACAATACGCTAACAACCCAAGGCGTCTCCCAGGTTATTTAGTCACCATAATCTCGTGTATTGGTAACCTCAACTCGATAGTTTTTGTCGGGACCAAAACTTTTGGACCATCACGGGCCATTCCATTTGATGAACTGAGTACGAATAATCTGTCGCTGTGTTTGTCACATCATCTTCTTACCATTGTACGTTTGATCCAACACATATTGCGTTCTTCATATATTCAGTTTCGGTATCACTTGGTTGCCACAATTTGCCAGTTCTTTTCTGGATGTTAGAGTTACCGGTTATCTCGTGACTCACTGCAGACTTGTGACTTCACAAGTTGGCACAAATTTACTGTCAACCTCCGAACTCTGCCCCGTAGTTATTTTTCTTCGAAGAGTGTGTTCTTTCAGCTGTTTGTCCTGGTTTCTTCCGTTTCAGGTTTCACCCCGGTCTATACGCTTCGACAAGGTGAGATAGCGTCTCACTGGTAATCAGGCTTGGTGTCTTCGAAAGATTTCGATAAGCGGTCAGTTGTGTTATTTCCCGAAGTTGCAGTCGGCCGTTGCAGCGAGGTAATCGATTCCATACTGATGGTGCCCGAGATGATTTACCGTCCACTGATCGAGGTATGCCCGAGTTGTTTCATGTTGTCCCAGAATGACTTTCTCCCGATTTGTTGAAACGAAAAGGAATTAGTCGTGAGTTGGTTCTCTGGAGAAGCATTTGCTCCTTGTTTGTTCAACGTCACACACTAGAGGAATGTCTCAGTCACACGTTGCTCCAAGTATCGCCGAATCTCCCACACCTATAGACTAATTGGGAAGAGAAATGATTGCTGCTATTTCGGTTCACGACCATTCCAAGATCGATGCTCACCATCATGTCACCGTCGTATATCACCTGATTAACCTCAAAGGTCCCTGTGAATATCAGTTACAAGTTAGCAACTGCAAAGAAAGTCTAGACACAAGACAATATGCTTCAAATCTTCACAACAATCAGGTCTAGCCACAAGACAGTTTGAGGTTAATCGGGCCTGCACAAGACAATTTGAGGTCTATCCACAAGACGGTTTGTATTATCGTGTCAAGTTGTGTCGTACACCATCCTGGGAAGCTAAAGTATACGGAAAAACTAGCAAACAAGATAGAAGATTATATCTGCACTATCAATCAAATATTGTGGCATGTTACATTAGGTAAGGGAAGTTTTTAAAATAAAAAATGCTTAGCCTTTTATTCTTGCTATAATAAAACCGATCGCGACATTCGGGAATATAATTCTCAATTTCTGAAGCTCTTTGCTGGACTGGTCATGTGGTTTCAATCAGCGCCTTCTCAAGAGTTTTTGCAGATGTTACTCAAACTATCAGCAATTAAAGATCTAGAGACAAGAGGGAAAGAATTCTCCCCTTTCATAGGTGTCTCTCGTAAGTTGATGAGCCTTGCAAGCTGGAATCGACAATGTGATCAATCCGAGTTGGCTGCTATCCCGATGATCATTCGCGACGAAGAAGTTTTCACTGCTAGGACCCGAAATGTATTGGATATTCCCCGACATGAGTAGGCGCAGCATCTTGGTATATTGCTTTGTCCCGAGATGACTGATTGTTGTCCATAGTCCGACTGACATATCCTAATGAGCTTTGCAGATTTAAGCGAACTGGATCATTCTGTCGTGCATCTATTGTGTACACCCTCCAAGCGATTAAAGTCTCCTTATCGACCTTTCATACCTCCCGTGGATTCAAAAAGTAAGTGTAGGATGAGTCCGAAAAATCATGTACTTCAACAGTTTACTTTTATCAAGATGATTACGTATGCAGAGCCGATTTTCAAGTCTCAACCAAAATGTTTAAGTTTATTCCCATCAAGTAGCTGCCTAAGGCCGCTTAGCCACATATTAAGGTCAAGCTAGACATACACCCGATCGTTTAATGTATTAAGAAAATATTGATGGCATCTTGACGTTTAATTCAAACATGAGTATGAGTATCTCAATCATAACTAGTCTTAGTAGAACTACATCCTTACAGTCTACCTAATAACAACGCAATGTCAAAGTCGATAAGGAAAGTTATGATGAACCCAGGAACTGTGGGTACCAGTCCAATGAATGTAATGCACGAAAAGCCTCGTAGATGATCGGGATCATAAGGTATTATTTCCAGTGTAAAAAAATCATGTTAGGCAGCATTTACGATAATGTGCAAGTGCATGTTAAAGGTCGATATCCCACGTGTTCTGTATCTCATTTAAACAAGTAGCGTGTTAACAAAGTTCTCGAGTGCTTAACAAGGCCCGGAGGTGTGTGTGACAATGATATACTGAGTTTCATGCAGAATTCTTGAGTTCATTCTAATGAATTCCTATGGCCTGGACACATTAGAGTATGTCATGCAAGTGGTAAGCAAAGGGAATCAAAAGATAAGATAAGGAAAGTGTGATGTCTAATCTGTTGTTCCGAGGTGAGCTTGTCTGGAGCTGAGGCCAGAGGTGGTCTGGGTAATCCTTGGATTGTCAAATCCGGAGCTGCCCTGAACTTTATTTATTGGGTATATTCTTGTATATTTTGTATATATTTACTTACTTGTATTGAGAAGATATTCACCTCTTTTAGAATATCTTCAGACTATGGTTGTAACCCTACTCCTTTATATAGGAGTCTTTGTTATCAATGAATCACACACGGAATTATCCTTCTTGTCTTGTTGCTTAGGTTATCTCGTCTTGTCTTAGGTTATTGAAACCTTCATGGTATCGTGAGTCCGGTAACAATGTCTAGTATTTCAACTTCAACTTCCTCTTCACCAAACAAACAGTCTTCTTTATATGCTCTCGCCTCCAATGATGGACCAGGGACTATCATCACACATGTAGTTCTCAAAGGATCAAACTATGAAGAATGGGCTAAAGGGTTTCGTATTTCTTTGGGTGCGAAACGCAAGCTGGGATTCATTGATGGTAAACTTTCGAAACCTTCTGATGATTCTTCTGACCTGGAAGACTGGTGGACTATAAACTACATGATCGTTGCCTGGATCTTTAACACTATTGATCCAGTTCTTCGTTCCTCAATTTCTTATCGTGACACTGCCTTTGAATTATGGGAAGATATCAGGCTTCGTTTTTCTCTTGGGAATGGAATAAAAAAATTTCAGCTTAAATCTGATGTCGCCTGTTGTAAACAAAAAGATGGAGATTCTATCCAAGACTATTATGGGAGGTTGAAGAAACTCTGGGATGACATCAATGACTTTGATGCCTTACCTTCTTGTAAGTGCTCAGGTTGTACCTGTGATCTTAATCTGACTCTACGTACTCGACGTAACAATGATCAGGTACGTGAATTTTTAATGGGTCTTATACCCTATTATGCTAATGTTCGTTCTAGTATTTTGGGCACCGAACCACTTCCATCTCTGCACACTGTGTATTCTCGTCTCATTCAAGAGGAAGAGGTTCGATCTTATACTCAGCCAAAGGAGGATATTGTTTCTCCAATGGCTTTTCTTGCTCACGGCAATAAGCCACAAGGATCAAAATCGGGAGCTGTTAAAACTCCATTGAAGTGCACCTATTGTGGTCATAATGGACATCTTGAGGATCGCTGTTGGGAGAAGCATGGGTATCCAGATGGTCGCCAACCCAGACGTCCACCTGCAGCTTATCTCAAAACCGAGTCACCAGCTCACCGTAATCAACCAGCAGCTAAGGAAAACGCTGTTGTTGGTGAGATGCAGACTGCAAATCATGTTCGTCTCTCTGGTAAGCGTGGTCACATCTGGATTGTTGACACAGGAGCCTCCAACCATGTTTGTTGTGATGACACTGTGTTTGAATCTTGTTATAATATTATTCCTCTTCAGGTTGGTCTGCCTAATGGTGTCAGCATACAAGCAACCAAAATTGGCATTGTGCAGTTAAATGATTTTCTTATATTGCACAATATGCTGTTTGTTCCTCAATTCACATGCAATCTTCTCTCGGTTTCTCAACTTTTATCTTCATCGCATGCTACTCATGCACAGAAGAATAATATAAGTGTTCAATTCACTAACTCTGAATGTGTTATACAGGACCATACTTTGAGGACGAGGATTGGTATGGGTAAGCTCATGGATGGGCTGTATTGCTTGATGATGGGGAAACCAGCTCGTGTCAACGTTGTGTTAGAGAAGACTGCAGCAGAATTATGGCACAAACGGCTTGGTCATCCTTCTATCCAAGCTTTGAAGTCTCTACCTCAGATTGGTTGTGTTGATAGTCAGTTAGATTTTCATGCTTGTGATATCTGTCATAGAGCCAAGCAAACTCGTACTTCGTTTCCATTGAGCACTAGTAGGGCAGTTGATTTATTTGAATTAATTCATTGCGACGTTTGGGGGCCTTATCATCCAAATCGTGCCTGTAACTCCAGATATTTTTTAACCATTGTCGATGATTTTTCTAGATGTGTTTGGGTGTATTTGATGAAAACCAAAGATGAGGTACCTACCTTGTTAACAAACTTCTTTGCACTAGTTGACAGACAGTTTACTCGAAAGGTTAAGACTTTCCGCAGTGATAATGAAACTGAGTTCAAAGGTCTTGTCTCTTATTTTCGAAACAATGGCATTATTCATCAAACCTCTGTTGTTAAGACACCACAGCAAAATGCTAGGGTGGAAAGAAAGCATCGTCACATTCTTAATGTTGCTCGTGCGCTACGTTTTCAAGCATCCTTACCAATTGACTTTTGGGGAGAATGTGTTCTTACTGCTGCCTACTTAATTAATCGAACCCCTTCTCGTATTCTTCACTTCAAGACGCCTTATGATCTTCTTTATGGTTCGGCTCCATTTATTCACTCTCTTAGGGTTTTTGGATGTCTTTGTTACTCAAAAAATCTCAATCCTGGTGATAAATTTGGCAGTCGTAGTCGTCGTTGCATATTTCTCGGCTATCCATTTGGAAAGAAGGCCTGGCATTTATTTGATCTTGACACAGGTCATTACTTTCAGTCTCGAGACGTACATTTTATTGAAGATACTTTCCCGTTGGCAGATAATGATGAGCTTCAAAAATTGCACTCACTGTATTCTGATGCGGTCACTGATTCAGTTCCTAGAAATTTGTCTGATGATCATTTTGCAACTGACTACAATAATGCACATGTATCTGGTGGTTCTTCTTCCGCTGCTACTCTCTCGCCTGTTGACACTACACCTCCACAGACTAGTTCTCATGTTCCGTCAGTCTGCTTGGATGATGCACATCATACAACACACATTGCTGAGAATGATGCACATATTGATTCAGTGCCTGCTTCTTCTTCTACTGTGCCTGCGTCTGGTACGGATGTTGTCACTTCTTCTCTCACAGAAGATACGGATGGTCGAGATCATTGTACTACAGTTTCAGATGAGGAACTTGGCCGGGGTAAACGTACAAAATTTGAGAATGTTAGGCACAAGGATTTTGTCCAATGGCAGGGTGTTTCAAAGCAGTCTAACACAACCTTGGTTTCCCCTGCAGCTTCACCTATACCAGTCAAGTCCTCAGGTACTCCCTATCCTATAACTCATTTTGTGAATTGTGATGCATTTTCTACTGCACATCGTTGTTTTGTTGCAGCTATTTCAACTGATGTTGAACCCAAATCATTCAAAGAGGCACTGGCTGATCCAAGATGGCGTCAGGCAATGCAGGATGAGATTGCTGCACTTATTTCCAATGGTACATGGACAATTGAAGATTTGCCTGCCAACAAGTCTGCAATTGGTTGCATGTGGGTTTTTCGCATTAAGCGAAAGTCTGATGGCTCTGTTGAACGTTACAAAGCCAGATTAGTTGTTTTTGGAAATCATCAACAGGAAGGAATTAATTTCACTGAAACTTTTGCTCCCACAGTAAAGATGGTTACTGTGAGAACTCTTCTTGCAGTTGCTGCAATAAATAATTGGGAATTAGTTCAGATGGATGTGCATAATGCTTTTCTTCATGGGGATTTAAATGAAGAAGTCTATATGCGACTTCCTCCTGGTTTTAGTATGGGATTATCTGGCAAAGTTTGTAGACTTCGTAAGTCATTGTATGGTCTACGCCAGGCTCCACGGTGTTGGTATGCTAAGCTAGCAGCTGCTTTGCGTACTTATGGGTTTTCTACTAGTGTTTATGATCATTCGTTATTTCTGTATCGTCATGGGAATATTATCATGTATATTCTTGTATATGTGGATGATCTTGTTATTGCTGGTAACAACACAGATGCTATTCGAAAATTTCAGGAATATCTAGGCAGATGTTTTCACATGAAGAATTTGGGAAAATTAAAATACTTTCTAGGCATTGAGGTAGCTAGAAGTTCCAAAGGAATTTTCCTTTGTCAGCGCAAATATGCTCTAGATATATTGACAGAAACAGGTCTTCTTGGTTCAAAACCAGCTAATATTCCCATGGAAGAAAATCATAGGCTGGCTCTTGCCTCAGACTCACCTATGACTGATCCTGCTCGTTACAGAAGGCTGGTAGGGAAACTGATCTATCTTAATCTTACACGGCCGGATCTATGTTATTCTGTTCATATTCTTTCCCAGTTTTACAACATCCAACTCAATCACATTGGGATGCTGCACTTAGAGTTGTGCGTTATTTGAAATCTAGCCCGGGGCAAGGTATTTTACTTCGTGCTGATTCCAAGTTAGTTCTTGATGCTTATTGTGATGCAGATTGGGCTAGTTGTCCACTTAGTCGACGTTCTCTCACGGCACACTTTATCTTTCTCGGGGGTTCTCCTATATCTTGGAAAACAAAGAAACAAACCACAGTTTCTCGTTCGTCAGCCGAAGCAGAATATCGTGCTTTGGCTTCCACAACTTGTGAAATCATTTGGTTAAAAGGGTTATTACGGAATTTTGGTGTAGGATATACAAAACCAGTCTCGCTTCACTGTGATAGTCAAGCAGCGTTACATATCGCTAATAATCCCGTCTTTCATGAACGAACAAAGCATATCGAGATTGACTGTCATTTTGTACGTGACGAAATACTTCGAGGTACTATTCGTCCATCCTATATTCATACTACCTCTCAACTAGCTGATATTCTGACTAAAGCCTTGGGACGTCAGCAGTTTCAAACTTTTCTTCTCAAGCTGGGCATTTCGACTCTTCATGCTCCAACTTGAGGGGGGGTATTGGGTATATTCTTGTATATTTTGTATATATTTACTTACTTGTATTGAGAAGATATTCACCTCTTTTAGAATATCTTCAGACTATGGTTGTAACCCTACTCCTTTATATAGGAGTCTTTGTTATCAATGAATCACACACGGAATTATCCTTCTTGTCTTGTTGCTTAGGTTATCTCGTCTTGTCTTAGGTTATTGAAACCTTCATTATTAGTGCCATTCATGAGATAACTTCTGCATCACTGCGAGCTTTTGTGTGACGGGATGTGTTAGGAGAAGTGTTCTCAGTTATCGCCTGACTAGGATGAATGCCCGATACGTGCTGGTCAAAGATGTTTCTGGCTGGAATCCGAGCGGATTGTATGTGCCCCGACGTGGTCTGACGCGAGTAGGTGCAGTTTGAAGTACTACTTCACTGTTGTCCGATTTGATTGACCTGAGATATTTGTTCCGAGATAGCTTCCTTGGAAGAAATGATGTTTCATGAGAAGACTACCATGGTTAACTCCAAGATGGTCGATAATAGCATTCTTCCGTGGTGATTAGGCTCAAGGGTCAATATACAATCATCATTTTTCTGCAACATCCAGTCGATTAAGTGAGTACCCCGAGCAAAAATTAACCCCGATTGCAGACACGAAATCTAATCGACAAAAGTATTACTAACTACATGATTCATTTTCTCCAGAATTAGGCCAAAAAAGTGGTACATAATGTTTTTGAAGTAATTTCCGGCAGGTTTTTACAATTGAACACAAAATACGATCGGACGATTCGCTAGCATTTGAATGATATACATATCACGATGAACGAATTCTTTATATGCGCTGTATTGAATGAATTTTAGTGTTTGAGGAAGGTGACACTTAGCTTTCATTTCCACTGGCAGGTGCCATGGCCTGTGTTTCGGTAAGTGACAGTTCTTGACGCTATATGTCAGCTTCGATCCCCTTTGGCCTTGGCAAATAAGTGATTAATGTTGCAGCAACTCGTGGCTATCCCTGAGGTTGACATCTTCCATTGAGTAGCTGTTCCCTTCCAATTACATGATTCTAGAAGGTTCCCCCGGCGTCGAGATGTCATGTCTGTTGTTGAGCGGAAATGGAATCTTGAGCCTTCCCGAGAAAATCACGTCCGAGATGGTGATTCATGGTGATCCGAAAAAGCATATGTGAGTCCGATTTGATCGTGTGTGCAGTTCTTCACCCACTGAGGGGTAGTGATCAGAAGTTGGTGAGACCCGAGCTAAAGGTTGTACGAAGGAGTGCAGAAGAGATTCTGGTACGAGGCAGATGATCCAAAGTTTCATAACAGTATCTTCCCGAGCTGATTTTGCCGGAGGTTCAATATTCAACTAAAGAAATTTCATTTCCTTCATCATTTTCTGCGACAAGAAGTTAGGTAAGTGAACACCCAAGGTAAACCTAATCCAAATTGCATATTCAGCAGGCTAAACCTAATCCAGATCTGTGACCTCCAAAACCAGGCTAGAGTTTTATCACTTAATATCTTTAAAATAACTCATGGCAGGCGGGTTTTTACAATCATTAAACAAAATCCGGTTGGACCATTCACTAGCATTTGAAAGTTTAAACTGTCGTGGCGAATGAACTCGGATGTTATACGAGCTGTAATGAGCCAAGTGTTTGAGAGCGATGGTACTTAGCTTTCATTCCCGATAGATAGGCATAGGTATCAACCGCGCACTGGCGGGATACGTGGTGGGACGCTAGTGGTGGTTTGGTAGAAGAGGACCGTTTCGACTCTACGAAAAAATATACCAGTACCTAGGAACCCATCTTATCACCTAAAGCTCGCGTGTACTTCCAGTATCATTTTCCTTTTCAATTGATGTACCTGCAACTTACGATTCGGGTGAGCAAGGATTGTAAAGATCAAATAACCCCTTTTAATGACATTGTTATGGATGCTCTGGTTAAGATATCATTTTACCACTACAGGAATATCATGATAAGTGATGCGTTCCAATAAGTGATGCGTTCAAATAAATTGATCTTACACATAAGAATGAAGCATTTCGACAATTTAAATGGATATCGTGACAGTCTAAGTATAAATGGTTACAGTAACAATCCCAATATCTATACTGATGTCTTTTTAAGGAGTCACATGCAATTCCAGGTTCAATCATGTCCTAAAGAGACTATATAAATGAAATGCCCGGGTTCACAGCGAATAATCATAGATCAAAAGTCGATGGTCTCTTACCAAACTTTATAGCGAGACGTCACCTTCTCCCAAAATGTCTCCCATATTTTTCATTCAGCACCATTTCACGGTGACTAGATATTATGTCAAGCTTGGAAACTTGTAATTCGTAGCTACATGTAGTAAAATCAATTCATGTCTACCTACCAAACGTCTCGGATTTACTTTCTCAAATATTGAAACAAGACTATTCATGCTTTCTTAGGAGGGTTGCACTTGACTAGGCCAATCATTCTTATACTAGGCTACTTGGGGAAGATTTTAGATAGCATTTATCAAAATAACTCGCAGAATGAGGATTAAGTAGTTAAGAATGTACCCTGTTATAGATGAATGTCCCGATAGAGGTGTGCTATTCTGGGACGAGCCGACTCAATTTTCCGAGCTGAGTTCCCGAAGCGAGTCAATTGTAATCTTCCCGAGTGGATCAATCCGAATTGAACTGAAGTGATTGCCTTGTCCGATATGGTTCATCTTTCCCGATATAAAATGAACCGACCCGAGCTAAGCTTTGCAAACAAATGGAACTGGCCGATGTAGTTAGCTCCGATATGTTGCCTGGTATGTGTCCCGATCAATGTAGTTAATATCGGATATCGGTTCATCTCGGCCGGGACCGATACACTGGTACAATTTTATATCGGGGATATTATCGTTGAAATATCGGTTCTAGATTTAGAGACTATAATTTTATATTAAACATTTCTCCACACATTTTCGGATAAGATATAATAGATAACATCAATTTTATCAAAAAAACAAAAGAGTAATTTTAGTAGACTTGCTTCGACAGCTACATGCACCTCTACTACCATCCGGAAGACTTTCTTCGCCAAAATTACCCTTAAACTTTATAGAAAACGACCAATACCGTCTCATATCAGGAAATGTAGGAAAATTTCGTATCGACCGATACGGCCGATATTTGACCGAAACGGCCGATATTCGACCGATATTATCGGACGAATATCGTATCCCCGATATCCTTCTTATCGTATCGTTTTGGACCGATATCCGAAATATCCCCGATATATCGGCCGATACGGCCGATATTGACTACATTGGTCCCGATATGTCTTGGCACGAGATGATTTTGATCCGAGCGAGTTGACTGATTCCTCCCGATATGGAATTACACCGATCCGAGTAGGTTAACTAAATTATTGTTATTATGCTACAAACAGACTTGGAGATGATCATTAATTGGAGCTGCGCCGATGAACCCAGAAATGGCCAGACCCAGAATGGATGCTATGAATCGACATGGTTAAAACAAACAAAGTTTGATCGATCTGTAACATTTGGTCCCGATGATTATCTCTTCCGAAGCTAAATGTTGTGACCCGATTAAACTGATTGTGATTCCACGAATTTTAATCACTTAAAGAACCAAATTTGATGAAGTCCTGAATTTGACTCTTGTGACCGAGCTCGAGATGTATTTTACAGAAGTAGCCAAACCCGATGCTGATTGCATTCATCCGAGGTGAAAATTGACGAGATGGTAGGTGAATCTGGTGTACTGGCAAAAGTGCACTGCTCGAATAAATTGATCAGAGCTTGGTCCTACTGTGTGACAGTTTGTCTCGTGACGATTTCCTTTGAAATTTAGTTGATGAATCCCGATTAACTTGATGGTGTTTCCACAGATCTCATCTTCCTGTAACTCCCGATGGTGAAGGTTTGAGGTGGGATGGAGTCCATATCGCGGCAAGGAAAGCAGTTGTAAGATTCTCCCTCTACTGTCAGCATTGTGCACCATTCAAATTATCACTGCATCAGCAAATCAATTCAGTGAATAGCCAAGACAGAAAAATCCCATACGTCACAAGCATAAAAATACCCAAATCAACTACAAATTTCGCTATTCAAAGTTTACAAAATCCCTGAATTGGGTTTGTGAAACAAGATCTGTTGATAGCAAATCTCCCATCAAAACAGAAATCGAGTAAAGCTTTTGAAAGAAAATCCAATTTTTGCTCAAGAACAAACCCTAGTTTTCCATAAAACACCTTTTGAAACATTTGTACTTAAAACTTTCAGATCGAAGTGTTAACAAACAAAATAAGAGATAAATGAGAAGAAGATTCGTCCTGTTTTGGATTTGTTCTTCGCCAAAGTATCTATGTTTCCAATTTTGTCGAGGTTCTCTTTGAATCTCTGGTTCACCCACACAGAACTTCTGATGTTTTCTCCCCGGAACGTTTCTGTTGCATGTTGTCTGAAGATAACTTTGGTTGGACAAAGTTCCATATTTACCCCTCACACTTCAGTCTCTCAGTTGGCATATCAGTACTAACTTCTACTGGAACTACTCAAAAATTTGAAACTAGGCAGCTTCACCGGAACTTCCGTTGCTATACAGATTGGTGACTCTCGGTCCCCTTAGTCGGCGCCAGAATGTAATTGCTAAAAATCTAACAACCACACCCGAAAAGATCTAATACTTAAGATGGAGATCTACTAACAAGTAAGAGATGAAGTGCATCAAAGTAAACATGAACACAAGAGTTTTTACGTGGTTCGGCCATTAATGAAGCCTACGTCCACGGCGTTTCACTATGATCAGAGTGTTACATGAAGATCCATTAATGGAAGAAGTGTTACAAACTTAAGAGCTCTCTCTCTAGTTGTTGGAGGAGGAAGAAGTCGATCCCCTACAAACATATCTCTCTTTCCCTTATAAAGGGTATGGATACAAATCAAGTTACAAGACTGCCCTTAGGGCTAACTAGATAGGATAAGAACTAGTGAGAAGATCTGATTTCCTACACATAGTTATATCTAAACTAGGTTACTTCCGCCTTGATCTTTTGACACATGTTGGTTACATATTTTGCTCCTACAGGATCAATCAAGTGTTATTGGAAGAGTCCATAAACTAAATTAATAAAGTGTCCTGCTTCAAACCATATAATTAATAAACCGACCAAGCTTTTAAATTCTTTTAGAAACTGTCCTTTCTGTTAGAGTTGACACCTGGGCCCACCAGATCGGTCAGCTGCGTTGAATAAGTCAAACTCGGTAGGAGAATTTACGACTGTGCCCTTGCCCATTTAAAGACCCGTGTGGTGTAATCTCTCACCACACTTTCTCTTTCTCCCTCGTTCTCTTTCTCCCTCGTTCTCTTCTCCCTCGTTCTGAAACTAGGGTTAGGTATTGAAGCTGTTTGAAAAGAAAAAGAAAACTGATGTTATTGAAGTTGTTTTTGCTGAAGACATAGATGTTAACAGAAAGACCAGAGTGTATTTGGAAGAAAAGTTCTACATATTTAGGGATTCATAGATAGTGGTGATACAGTGAAGATGAGGTACAAACCGGGATTGAAACAGTCTGAATCAAGGTAAGATTAACGAAACCCGTGACTTAATATATGATGAAAATCATTGTATTGATAGTTAATTAATTTAATTGATCGATTGATTTTTAGGGTTTCTGTTTTTTTTCCTTTGTAATTAGGGTTTATTTGAAACCAAATTTTTATTGTTTAATTAGGGTTTAATTTTCGTGATTGGGTGTTTGATTTTAAGTAATATTGCTTAATTAGGTTTTCATTGGGTTTTCATAGGTTTATATCTGATTTTGTTTCATTTGTGTTGCAGCCAGTTTAAATTTAGGAATATCAGTGTATATGCGGAGCCAAAGAATGAGACTTTGGTATTTCCTGATTGCCATAGAGATGAAACAGACTTGATGACACTTAAGTATATGGTGTATAAGGGTTTGTCTATGGATGTTAAAGAGAAGTTTAATTTATATTGGTTTAAGGAAGAATGTCTGTCACTGCCATTGTTAAACAATGGTGATTTTGATAATTTTTGGGAGGATTCTTTTGTAAATGAGGATGGATGTATATGTTTGTGGATGGGGATGAAAGACACAGTGTTTGGGACTCCAAAGACTACACCAAAGAAGAAGACAGTTAGTAAGGGAACCACCCCTAGAAGATCCCCAAGGCTAAATAGTGTGGATAAATCAGTTGAAGGTGCATCAAGAAAGCTGAGTTTCATGGATGTGCCCATGTCCAAACATTCTCAGGCTAGTAGCAGTGGTTGCAGTCAGTCAAAAGCTACAAATGAAGTTAAGTTTGTTGAAGATGTGGACAATATTCAGCTGGAAAACACCAAAGAAGATGAATGTCACCCAATTGAGAATCCAGAAGCTCCTCCAGTATATGACAGTGATGAAGACATTGAGTATGGGTCAGATGACGAAGAACAAGAAGAGAAAGAAGAAGAAGAAGAATAAGAAGAAGAAGAAGAAGGAGAAAAAGAAGGCAAAGAAAAAGGTATATTTCATTTATAACTGATTTCATTTATTATAATTTGTAACTTATTATATGGTACTGATGTTGATCTTGAATGTGCAGGTAAGGATGTGGATGAAAGACCTGCTTACATGGATGACTTTGATGATGATTTTGGTCAGTACATGAAGGGTGAGCATGATGTAGATCTTTTCCCTGAAGAAGAAGTTTTTACTCCAGTAGATCCTAGCAAAATGGAGGTAAAAACTAGATTTGCAAATAAGGAAGCATTTAAGAAACATCTCAGGGGTTATTGTGTTCTTAATAAGTGTCAATATATTTTGGATAGAAGTGCTCCCTCTAGAATTAAGGCTGAGTGTAGGTTTAAAACAGAACATGATTGTCCTTGGTTTGTGTATGCTAGCAAGAAAGAGGGTGAGAAGACTTTTGTTCGTAGGAAAGTGAATTTGGAACATAAGTGTGAAGGGGATCCCCAAAATAGGAATAGATCTGCTAATCCTCATTTTGTAAAGGATTTTGTTCTTGATCAGATGAAGAATAAGCCTAAAAAAGTTGTTCCAGACCCTTATAAAATCAAGGAAGACTTCTTAGCTGAAAAGAGAGTAAATATACCATATCAGTGTGCATGGAAGGCTAGGAATCTAGTTTTAGAGTCATTATATGGGAACTATAAAGAAAGTTACAATGAAGTACCAACATTCTGCAAGATGTTTACTAAATGCAATGATGGGTCTGTTGCTAAGTTCACTTTTGACACAGTGAATAACACCTTTGAAAGCATGACACTCTCATTTGAACCTGCAATGAGGGGTTGGCGAAAAGCATGCAGGGAAGTTATAGGGCTTGATGCCTGCCATCTAACAGGGGAATATGGGGGAGTATTGATGGCTGCAACTGCACTTGATGGACAGAATGGGTTAGTAATGTTAGGAATTATGGTATGCATAGCTGAAACAAAGGAAAATTGGATCATTTTTTTGAAGCATTTGAAGGATGCAATATTAGCACATCCAGTGAAAGTGGCTTTCATTTCAGATAGGCAAAAAGGTTTAGTGGAAGTTGTTGGTATAGTGTTCCCTGGCCATCACCACAGATACTGTTGGAGGTAACTTTCTTGTCTAACTTTGTTTCTTGTTTCTTTTGTTTGTCAGATCAGATAAAGACCTTATGTTAATTGCAATGTGTTAAAATGCAGACATTTATACAAAAATTTCAAGAAGGATTACAAGGGTCTTGAATTATACAGTTCTTTATGGAATGCAGCAAAAGCATACAAAGAAAAGCATTTTCAGGTTTGACAGTTCACAACAGTTCTTTGTTATTGGTTTTATGCACTGTTTGACAGTCAAGTTAAGCTAGTTTTTGATTGGCTGTGCAGGAACATTTTGACAATATTGTGAAACAGAGTGCTGCAGCTGGTGCTTATCTCAGTAGAGAAGATCCTGCTACATGGTCCAGGGCCTTTTTTAACCCTATTCACTGTTGTGAACATATGAACAACAATTTTTCAGAGTCTTTTAACAATATGATCAACAAGATGAGAAATAAACCAATTATAATGATAGGAATAATGTATGCTAACTTAGTGATGGGTACATGGTACAATAGGAGGACTGAATCTGCATCATGGGTAGATGGTAATTTGGTTCCTACTGCTGTTACATTGATTAAGAAAATGTTGGAATTTGTGACTGACTATGGTGTTGACCCTTGTGTGGCTGGAGAGTTATATATGGTGACTAGTCCAAAGAATTCTGTGTTCACAGTGAACATACTTGCCAAGACTTGCTCTTGTTTGCAGTGGCAGTTGAGGGGGTTCCCTTGTATGCATGCAGTGAGTGCATTGCATAGTTTAAGGCCACAATGGAGAAAGTAAGATTTCTCTTTTTTTAAATCTGTACCTTGTCTCAGAACTTATTTATGCAATTTCTAGGCCTTAAATGTATCTAGCACTAACCTTTACATACTCTGCTTGAGCAGGTACTGCAGTGATTACTATTCAGTGGAGAACTATAAGGCCACATATGCACCAACTTTTGCACCACTAGATGATAAAAGTGAATGGGTCCAGGTACTTTTTCTTCTTAAATTTGTAACTATATTCCCTATTTATATTCTCAACTACATTGATATAAGTGCATTTTTTCTTGCAGCCAAACATGAACAAGAAGATCTTGAACCCTCCTCACAGTAGGAAACCAGGAAGACCCAAGAGCAAGAGGGTAAGAAGTTATGATGAACCTCGTGTTGAGAAGACAAAAAGGAGGTGTGGGAAATGTGGAAATGTTACTAACCACAACAAAAGAACATGTGCTGGTGGTGAAGTGGGATCTAATCCAACTGCAAAGAGGCAAAGGACTGAATGTGATGCACAAAGCTTCACCTTCAGCAACATAGAGCCAAGTCAGACCACCGGAGTTAGGGGTGCAGCTAAGTCAAACAAGAAGAAGAGAACGGCATCATTTGTTGGTGAATGTTTTACAGGGCCTGGCAGTCAGCCTTTGGCAACACCATCTTCTACTCCAGCTTCCACAACACCTATGAGTCTGCCATCTATAGCACCATCTTCTACTCCACCCTCTACAATAAATAACCTTTATCAGAACTTCTTTGGCATTGGATCTGTATCTCAGAATATAAAACAAGGAAAGGGAAGGGGAAATGGAAAGGCTAAGAAGAAATGATTTGAGATCCGTTTTCTGATTTTTTGTGTTTAAGAAGACAATATTTTTTTCTTTTGTAGACTTGAATTAATGTTGAATCAAAAGTGGATGGTTGTTTATTAGTACATTTGCAGGTTACATTTTCAGATTGTTGAGTTCCTTACATATAGCATTAAGTTGTAAACTTGAATGCATAATTCTGTTTTTTGTAGCAATGAAGACTTCATCTGAGACCCATTTAAAACCGTCACAATCTGTACAAGTGAGGTATGCTATGTTCTTGTTGTGTTCATTCTTGCAAAATTTCATCTCCATCTTTGATTTGCAGTGATCTTTGTTGCAGGTTTGATTTTGCAGTGGGCAGTTTTTGAAGCAATGACCAGATTCTCCGCAAGCGTAACAACCATTCTCTACTGGTAATTTCACCATCTTGCATTTGACAGGATCGATGGCATCGTCAAACCATTCAAAATACTGACAGGTTGGAATTGAACACTTCAAAAACATTTTTTCGTTTGTTTCTTTTGCTTTTGAACACAATAGTTGCCTTATACCATTACATGGTATATATTTGCACCTGGAATAAATCCAAGGACATACCTTTGGATCATGAATTCCCTGTGCACAGATAGAACATGAAATTAGGGGTTGTTTTAATCTTAATCTTACCTTGCTGCTGCTACTGCTGCCTGGAGAGTTTACTTCATTTTGGCTCATGTCTTATTTATTTTTATTTTTTTGATCTGTTGAGTATGACAAATACTATGGTTCTTCTCTGCAGGGCCTAATTTATATGAATGAAGTTGAATCTGACCGTTACAAATCCAACCGTTACAAATCCGACCGTTGCAATGAGTCACCGAGTTGACTCGATACTGGTTTGGTTACGAACTCAGACGAGGGTTAAGTCGTCTTTTACCTAGCAGGTTAACTGCCACGTAGCCAGTTAACTACCTAAATCCGTTTTTTTGAAAAAAACGGGATGGAAAATGTCAATATCGGCCAGTTTATATAAAGATTCAAAAAAACGACCAGTTTCTTAAATATGGTTCAAAAAGGTGGTTACTTTATTAAAAAGCCACTATTAGCTGAAATATTATATTAGTACTTCCTTCAATTATTTATGATACCAGGGTATTTTGTGCATGGAAGAAAAATCAATGATGGTGTTTCGATTACAAATATGCTCATTAATTCAGGGTTGAGAGAAAAACTAGTCTATTTTGTAAACTAAACTCTGAAAAAACATTTGGTAATATCAACTAAAATTGTCTTGATATTGATCTGGCTAGACTTCGCATAAAGTTTTGCTTTCTTTTTATTATGCTCGGATCTATTTTTTGCTTTCTTTTTAACAAAAATCTAAAGTTTTGCCCTCTTGAAAATTCATCTACATAGAAGAGAAGGTTGATGTCATGGGCTGAATTAGCATTTCTTTCTTTCTCCAGATTGGCATCGTTAAACCACATCGACAAAGTCGCTAGTGGTGAACTTGAGAATTTGCGTGGTGGGAAAACAAAATCCTCTTGATCATTTTGCGTAAGCATCCAATTGTAGGACATTGGCTGGACCTTACCCCCTCGGATGCCATTTCTTGCAATGATCAAGTTAGAAACCAAACAGTTTCTTCTGGCTACCGTGTCAGAACTCCGAATTTTATTCACCATTGTAAGTGGAAGTGAAGTGAATAAAGTGAGATTTCAAATCTCGAGTGCAAGCAAGACTTGGAAGTGAAATAATTGAATTGAATCTCTCTCTCAAAAAAAAAAAAAAAGAAAAAATAAAGACAAAAGTTCTAGACAAGAGAAAGAGATGTCACAGCTCCTACGAATTGGTGTTGCAATGTGTGATGATAATTCAGAATGATGAAGTAACAAAACATAAATCAGAGAGTGCAGAACAGAGAGAACATACATACAAGTGAGAAAATAGTATCCGAGTTTCCAAAGTGATCAGACCCGTGACAACTTTTAACAATAGATATGGATTCGTCCATTCATTCACTTTTGCCAGGCGCTTTCACCCTAACCTTTCATCATACAAACATAAAAGAACAAAAGAATCATTCCTTCCACAAAATTATTGGACTAGACAACTGATGTTACACAATTTTTATTTTTCTCTTCGTTTAGTCCAAGCAGGGATCCAAGAATGAAGGTCTTAGTTGCTAACGGGTTTGAATTAAATGGCCATTCTATAAAACCTATGGATAACTTGGTCGTGCTAGGCTGCGTGCCCCCTTTTTTTTGTAATGGACACCGCAGGTCCTTTATAATGCACTTCCACCTCGTAATTTGTCGATTTAACTGTTTCTGCGTCGCAAGGAAAATCCAGGATACCAGGTTAAGTCACAGACTCGCAAAGAAAAAAAAAATCACTTATGCTGACAGTATGACAGTTCACATATCAGCCAAGACGTGCACTTGTACTGAAAATGTGCCCGACACTTATATTTTCAATTTCTGACGCGAGGATTGTGTACCAGTCGACCTCTCCTGTTACGCTTGATATAAAGCTGTAGGAGTCTATATCGGCATTATGCCAAAGCTTAAAAGTCCATATAGAAAAACCAAATTTTTTTGATGTGTATAAATCTTGACATATCTCACTAGGTGCATAAGATTATGTATGTACATGCATAGAGACAAGAAATCTACACAAAACTGTGACTCTAATCTCTCCATAGATCTTATGTTTGCTCTTTTGGAGCTGGCTAGGTTGAAATATATATGTACTTCTCCTCTTATGCATAACGTTAAAGAAATGAAGTTAAAACCTGAGGGGCGCTTGACCCAATGATTCTGACGTTGGGGTCATTATGGGAGTCAAATCATGTTCTACTTTGTCCAAAATGGTGGAGCAGGTAACGACAAGCACACAACGTATGTGCGATATTCATGACACTGTCTTTGTTAATAAGTGAGATTTGCATTATAGAAGCCCTTTTAACCTTTGACTTATTGTTTCTCAACTTTTAAATACGTTAATAAGTGAGATTTGCATTATGAGTGCGACCCTTACTTGCTCCGTATGTTATACAAAGCACCATCATATGAGAAAGTTTCGAAAACTTATACTTGTATGTATGAAGTGCCTATCTCTCTGAGCACCAACAAACAATTGATATAAATACGGACTGGAAGTGCCTATCTCTCTAAGTGTAGATTTTTTAGAGATAAATGCTTCATACAAGATTGCCAATTTCTCTCTAATTAATTAATTTTCATACATTAATATGGAGCTGTCTGTAAATAGATGTCAATATGCTATACATTTGATACTCCTCAAAAAACAAATTTAATCAGAAAGGGCCAAATGCATTGAAAAAATCAGAGCTACCACAAGAAGTGACAATACTAAGAGATACAAAAACAAATACCTACCAGGCAGCAAACAAATGCAGACTAACTAGCCTGACAATCAAAACAAAAAACAAATACAAGCCAAAAATAAAAGAAGAAAAAAAAAAACCTATTATACGTGGCGAGATTGGGGTAATATCCAAATTAATTGGGGTATACCTAATGAGAAAAAAGATAGGTCAATGTGAAGTAAAAGAAATCACCTCTTAACCTTGTATTTTCTAAATGGTATAATTGCCCCTGCAATGATTAACACTAATTTAATTGAAATGATTAGATTAGTTAAATTAGTTAGTTGATATCTATGAGTGGATTTGGAAATAATTGAGAGTAAGAAAGAGAATGAAGTAATATTGGGGGAGGGGGGGATCTTCTAACTTTCCTCCTACAGATGAGTACTTGTATGATGATCCACCAAATCATGATCAAATGGATTATATGCATGATCCTCACTTTTATTTTACTCAAACTCAAGATGGGTATGGAAGTGATTAATGTCTTGAGCCAAACGTAGAATCTAATGACCAAGAAGAAGAGAATGGAGCTGCAAGGAATCAGGTAGACAACTTACGTGGTGAAGATTGTGATTTTTCTATGCGAATGATCGATTTTGCTTCTTTTTTTCCTTCACTTTTGTTACCCAGTGTCGGCAAGGTCGACGTTTGACAATCATGCCGACTAAAGGCGTCGGCGTGGTATATATTACCAAACGCTTCGAATTTTCATGAGCAGTGCTTAGTCAGCAAGGTCGAAAATATGGACCATGCCGACTACAAGAATTTTTGCAGCACAGGAGACGGATTTGAAACATTCCTAAGCCGGCATTGTAGTGGATACGTAGACCCTGCCGACTATAGTTTGGTCGGCAATGTTTTATTTTTCGACCATGCCGGTATTGTTTTATATATCGACCTTACCGACTATTGTAGTACATATCAACTAACTTGTTATGTTTTGTAGATTGCATTGGTACAGATGACGGATCAGCCTCAAGCTCACAATGTTAGGGATCCTGATACTTCTGCACATTACGCTAATGATTTGGAATGGAAGGAAAAAGACGACGCGGTCAATTGGAATGTTGAGAAAGCAAAAGATAAGATGTGCGTTCTAGTGAAAAACTTCCAACAAAGAGATACGCGGTTTAAAATGGTATGCGAGTGTAGTGGGTCGTCGGATGCAAGTCACAAGAGAAAGGGCTATGTAGATGATAAGAAGACGACTAGGGTGTACAAGACGAAGTCAAAGAAGTGTGGATGCCCATTCAAGATTATTTTTTGGAGGAACAAAGAAACTGATAACATGTGGAGAATTACTAGAGTTGATGTTGGTTGGCATAGCCATAAAGATCCGGAAAGTCTTGTTGGGCACTCCCAAGTTGCCAAGTTGAAACCGCACGAGTTCGAACAAGTAAGAACAAGTTGGGGAATTAAACCAAGCAAGCTCCTTAGTAAGTTCAAGAGGGATGACAAGAATAACCTCTCTTCATTATCTACAATTTATGCGGCCAAGGCAACTATCAAAAGAATTGAATGGGATGGAAGAAAGGTAATGGAAGAATCACAATGGTTGCCACACAAATACAACTACACGGTGAGACACCATGAGTCATCGGAGGGGATGGTGGATCGTATTTTTCTTACGCATCCCGATATGATTCAATTGGCGCGTTGCTTTTACCATGGATTGTACTTATAAGACGAATAGGTACAACATGCCTTTGTTGAACATTATTGGACAAACCTCGGATAAGCAATTGTCCACGGTGGCATGGTGTTTTATGGATCGTGAGAAGGACGATAGCTATATTTGGGCATTGGAAACTTTGAAGCTTCTTTACCACGAAGACGAGACTCCCGGGGTTATAGTGACCGACAATGAGCAAGCAATAATGAACGCCGTGAGGATAGTTTTTCCCAATGAACAAAATTTGCTTTGGACTTGGCATATACAATGCAATCTTAAAAAGAATTGTAGGAATCATATCCAAAAGTCAAAGGCAAATAAATGCACCAAACTTGAAAAGGAGGAAGATGAACGTCTTAGTAAACTAACTAAAGAGGAGAGAGAGGAAGAGAAGAAGAAAGAAGAGGAAGAATGGAAAAAAAGGTGAGATCAAGTTTGGGTTATTCATGAAAGTGTGGGATAAGCTGGTTTGGTCGATGAGTATGGCAATATATGAGATCAACTTGAAGGAGTTCGAGGATGATTGGGGGACTAGTTACCCCAAATTAGTGGAATATTGCAAGAGACAATGGTTGAGGCCACACAAAGAGAGGTTTGTGTATGTTTTTACTTACGACTATAAACATTTCAAACTTGAATCCACGAGTATGGTAGATCAAGCTCATGGTAGACCAAAAGGTCTACTTTTTCACGAGTCAAAATGGGATTGTGACGGTGCAACATTCTATCCATGAGTACACTAATAATGATATCAACAATATCACAAAGCAATTCGAAGAAAGTAGGTACCGAAAGTTGAAGGAGTTTAAGGAGGATAATTGGTTTCTTGTTGGTATACATTGCAACGTCTCGCATTAGGCAATACGTTTTATGATGAAACATCTAAAGTTGTATCAAAAGTATGACAAGCCGAGCACTCCTTGTAAGTGTAGGATAATGAAGGCTATCAGACTTCCATGTCGTGATGTGCTTGGTAGGTATAAAACTCTCATTCCGATTGAAGATATTGATCGTTATTGGAAGCAACTATCTTTCGAACCGGCTCCAAGAGAAGATCCCGGTGAAGAGTTTGGCGACATGGAACTTGGGAGAATAATCCTCGACAAGTACCCCAAGTTGAATAGGTTGGAAAAAGAAACTATGAAGCACAAGTTGATGCCGATTGTTTACCCTTTTATGGAAGAACTTGAAGAACTGGCGAAACAAGATCCAACAGGTAGACCACCTACCACAAAGACAAGGGCGGAAGAAAGGGAACAAATTAAAGAGTATTTGAGTACAAAATGCGATCTCCGGACATGACTATACCGAGGCGCAATACAAATAGGAGCCGGCTAAAAAGAAAAAAGGTCGTCCGAGGAAATAAACAACTACACCAACGGTTTCAAACTTGAATCCAAATAGCACTCCACCTCTTGAGATTCAAGCAAGTGTGGAAGTTGTTGTAAAGAAAAGGGGTCGTCCGAGGAAAGAAACAACTACACCAACCGTTTCAAACTTGAACCCAAATGACACTCCACCTCTTGAGAGTCAATCAAGTCAAGGAGATATTGTGAAGAAAATAGGTCGTCTGAGGAGGTAGTAAAACCGGTATTGGAAGAGTATCGCATACAACTCCCGCAAATTATGCAAGAGTTCGTTATTGGTACCGACGACGTCCCAAAGGATGTAAATTGTCGGTTTCACGTTGCCTCCCAACAATTGGGACACCTAAGTGGAGAGGTTGGGGAGAATCTCACCCAATGTCAATATATAAGAAAGAAGATGGCCGCCTGACTAGAAAAAAACAAGGAGTTTTATATCTCAATGATGCTAGAAGGTTCCATGAAGGAAAAATAAGCGACTTTTAAAGATTTTTTTACTAGTGTTAAAGGCCCGGAGGGAAATGCACCGATCAAATGGGAGCATTAGTTGAGAATGTCGGAGTGTGGCCATCTATTCGCGGATACGTGGTCATGCGTGGTACATTTTTTTTAGTAAAGGACTAAGTGTAGCATTTGAACCGAAACATGCGGTTTGTGTGGAGCAGCTCAGACATAGAATAATTGTAATCGCATTGGTGGATGGTAATCGTTTTATTGGTCTACAACTCAACAAGGAATGTCCATTACCTCCTCTTTGTAGGTTTAGTTTTTGGGAAAAGTTCATATTCAACAAGAGCAGGTAATGGATGAAACTTTATGAGGACAACATGCACCTTTGGAAACATAATAAAGTTTAAGAATTTCATGGATCATTCTCATTGTTGTCATCTTCCTCCACATCACTAGCTTTTTCACCAGTATCAGCTTTTTCTTTCCCCTTATCTGGACCTATGTAGTCACCGACCTCATTGTAATAGGGGTTCACTTCAGAAAAGTCAGATGCCCTGAAAAAAGCTCTTGGATCAACCTCCTCTTCTTCCTCCTCTGATGATATGCATTCTTTATAGTTGAGGTGATTGCTAGGACTCTTTATAAACATCAGAAATTCTTCAGGATCTTCCTTACCCATCAGAAGTAACTTTCTTACAGGGCAATTCTTTTCAGTTTCATCTTTAAGATCTTCTAAACCAGGAAAAATCCTGTCAATAAATTCCAATAGCTCTGCTGCATTGCTAACAATACAAGGGATATCTTCTATTTTTTCCTATGGGAACCTAAACAATACACAAATAATAGATATGAAAATTCTACACATTGAAACATGGTTCTGGTAAGACAGTCGGCAGGGTCGATAATCTGAACACTGCCGACTACTACATAGTCAGAGGCCGGTATGGTCCTACTCAAGAAAGATGCCGACTATTAACTAAGGAAAATCAAGTTTATGTGACCTAAAGTCAAAATGGTACAAGTCTAAGAAAATGCCGACTAGAGATAAGTCGAAAAGGTTGGTTATTATACCTTGCCGGCCCTGGTTATTGTTTAACAGTCGCCATGGCTGTTATGAAAAGTCGGCAGGATATTCATCCTGAGACCACGCCGGCTCTTACAAGATATCAACAGTCGGCGTTGTTTTAAATTATCGACCTTGCCGACTAAAACACATAAATCATAATTTTTGATAATCTAACCTAATATAACAATCATACAACACATCAGAATAATTGGTTTGAGTTTAGAAATCACTTACAGTCTTCTTTTCGCCGGTGGATGGTTCTTGTCAACATTCTCAGGGAATGCATTCTCAGGTTTACTCATTCCAACTTTTTTCTTGCCTTTTACCCCTGATTTTGATCTTTTGATGTTACCTGTTGAATCTTTGTTGCTACTGGATCGTTCAGAATCAACTATTTTTTGTAGAAAATCAAAACTGAAATTTTTGGTTGATGGAATAAGATGAAGGAATGATAGGAGGAGAGGGATTAGAGAAGATAATTAGAAGAAGATTAAACGGTTTTTAGTTTTTAAGTTTAGGGTTTAGTTTTAGGTTAATTAGTGTAGGGGTACTAATGTAAATTCACAAAGTTTTGGCCTCCCCTTAGTAAGGGCACTATGTCCATTTAAATCTGGGTATACCCCAATCTCGCCAGGCTATTATAGGGACTCCAAGATAAAGTTTTGATGGCTCACAAAATGACCAAACATGGGTTTCCAAATAGTAACCAACAAATCCCCTTATCCAACTATTTTATGTATTGGCTAAAATGCCCTCGATGAATTACTTGATTTATAGTTAGTTTCTAAAAATCAAAATATCAAGATTAGTGAAGGAAGAAGAAAAAGTTTGAGAAAAACCTAGAAATTTAGGTTTTCTCAATCCAAATGAGTGGCTCTAGTAAGATTAGTGAGGTAGGTGAATTTTCATCTACCAAATCAAACATAAATCCTGTAACTCCTATAGATAATCAAGAATTTCTAACTCCACCACAAGCTCAACCAATACATGAAGAATATGAACACTATTATGAATTTGAAAAAATCAAAGAAGATGAATATCAAGAACCAAATGCTCAACAGAGTAAGGTATACCTCTAACGTAACTCCAATAACAATTTTTTTTGCTTTTAATCGCATGAAGTACGTAGAAATTTGGATTTTTTTGTTTTTCAAAAACCTCCAAATCTGAACTATAAGTATCATACGGTTTGGAAAAAGTTATCGACCGAAATGTATACAAAAGATACGGCTTGGAAAGATGAATTTTTCATACCGTAATCCATTTTGAACACAGTTCATATGGTTTGGAAATATGAACTCCAAACCGTAGCACTACATATGGTGTGGAAAACCACCGTAGGTGCATGCAAACATTAAATTCTATTCATGATTATACGGTGATAAATCCGCACCGTAGATAATCCCAGGGTAATATACAACACACTAAGGTTTGTTTTACACGCCGTACTGGTGGTTACGGTGTGAATTCCGCACCGTCTACCATTTCGACGGTTTGTTTTCCAAACCGTATATTTCTTTTTCCAGATGCATATTTTTTTAATTTTGTTATATTTTTCATATTTATAGCTCGATCTTCTAACTGAACCAATGGAAGATCAACCTGCAACTATGGATATTTTTTCCGAAGACACAAGTGCTCACTATGCCAATAACTTTGAATGGGAAGATTTAAAGGATGCAAAGAAGTGGGCTCGAGAACAAGGGTTGAAAAAGAAGTGTATCATAGTCCAAAATAAACAAGTTAAAAAATACAGCTTTCAAATGGTTTGCGAGTCTGGTGGGAAATATGAGAGTCATCAAAGAAAAGGTTATGAGTATCAACCAAAGACCGCGAGGAAAAAGAAAGTTATTCATACAAAGAAGACCGAGTGTCCTTTTAAACTTCAATTTAATTACAAAAGAGAAAAGAAAGTGTGGTATATGAGTGAAGTTAAATCGGGTTATGATAACCATCCTATCCCGGAGAGTTTGCTTAATCATCCTTATCCGGCAAGGCTCAATCCCGAAGAAAAGAAGCTAGTAAAAGTGTTGACTAAAAAACAAACAAGACCTATTGATATTCTATCTAGTGTGAAGGTATTAAATGAAAATAACACATCTATCTTGTCTACCGTTTACAATGAAAGAGAGGAAAAAATTAGGAGTGAGGAATGGGAAGATAGACTACTTATGCAACAACTATTGTATTTGGCGGAAAAGGAGAACTACTCGGTAGCCTATGACGTAAATGAGAAAAAGGAGGTGACACATCTTTTCATTGCTCATCCGGAATTCGTAAGGTTGGCGAGATGTTTCCATCAAATACTTTTCATGGATTGCACCTACAAAACGAATAAGTACAATATGCCGATGTTGAACTTTGTGGGGCAAAAATCTACAAAGATACCATTTAGTGTCGGTTTTTGTTTATTGAGAGACGATGCGAAGGAGAGTTATTTGTGGGAATTAGGAAAGGTAAAGTTATTGTACCAAGAAGGTTATACTCCTAAGGTACTGATCACGGATAAGTAGCAATCATTGATGTGGGAGATAGAACATGTTTTTCCTGACGAACATCACCATCTTTGCACATTTCATTTATGGAAAAATGTGCAAACTAATTTCAAGAACATGATTCAACCACCAAGGAAAACCGTGATGGAGATGATTAAGAAACTCTGTTGGATATATAACAAGAATCCAAATCGAAATTTGTTGAAGATGACAAAGTAGCCGCGGTTAAATAGGCTAGATTCCAAGAAGAGTGGAACAAGTTGACATGGTCGACCATGGAAGAAATGTATTTTGGAGCGTATTCTATTTGGCAATTGAGAAAGCTACCCGGAGATGATAGTGTATTTGAAGAATGAAATATTGGATATTCACAAGGAAAAATTTGTTAGTGCATGATCAAACAAGCATAAACATTATGGAAACAAGGCCACAAGCACGATGGAGTCATCTCACTTTCGATTCAAGAGGAGGCTAAATGGGTGCGATGGTGGTTTTGTTGTTATTTTTCAAGATATGGATGAGTACTTTAAGCGTGATCTCGATAGAGTTAATGAGGATTCTGAATTTAATCAATCTAGAAAGGATACTCTTTATTCGGATAACCCTTGGCACCGAGGAATTAATCTCTATGTATGGCATTGGGCAATTAAGAAGATTATGAAGGAAGTGGACGCTTTGACGAAGTTTATTCCAGGGGGTTGTATTTGTCCTAACATGTCGTCACTGGGCCTTCCATATAAGTATATTATATCTAAGTACTCACCAAAGGTTATCCCAATCCAAGACATCGATCCTTTTTGCAGACAACTTAGCTTCGATGATCCGTTACCCAATGAAAGTTTTGGAGAAGTGTTTTGCGACACCGAGGCGCACAAATAACTATTTGACAACTATGCTTCTGAAAAGGCGAGGGTACCCAAATATACCTCAAGCTAAAACTTTTCCTACCTATAAGTCCTTTCTCCGAAAGTGATTGTCTATGGACTGAGTCGAAACAATACAACTAATCGGTTCACACTTCGTGTGATCGTCTATGGATACGAGATCGAGACAATACAACAACGAAGTATGTTTACTTGATACAAAGGTTCGGACTTAACCAAACACAATAAAATTTCTCATCAAGTAAATAGGAATTAACGTTTGTGTAATTTACTTTAATTATAATAAAACAATTATAATGCGGAAATATAAATTAAATGACACATCAAGATTTTGTTAACGAGGAAACCGCAAATGCATAAAACCCTGGGACCTTGTCCAGAATTGAATACTCTCAGGATTAACCCGCTACACAAAATTACACCAACTTCGTATAGTTGAGACCAAGCAACTAAACCTATAGTTCACCTAGTTCCGTCTGTATTCCCACGCCTCCAACTTATAAATAATTCACGTACTTGGATCAATTCATTTGGTTCGTATTCCAAACAGTAACGGAACAACAAATCTGTTTGGTATCGACTCTCTTCAACCAAGTGATATGAGTTGGACAAAGGATCTTCCGTTTATCTTAACATAAACTCCTTCGTCGGGTCCTTAAATCTATCTTATGTTCAATTACCGAAGTATCGTTTAAGATTAAGCCAACAACGCTCTTAATCCAAATAATTGTGTTAACGCCGTTCTACTAAATTAATCAATCCAATCTACCACAAGGATAAACCGATTATTAATTGGATCCTCTTTTATCGAAACAAGTATTGTGCACACCAAAGATTATGAACTCACAAATCATAAATCTTCAATATATTCTTCGTCTTCAAATATTCTTAGATCTTCAATATAAACCTGCACACAATCAATTGAATCTCTTGTGATCAATCACGCACAGAACAGAGTCTGTTAACAATGGATTATCACAAGATCGCCTTTAGAATTAACAACAGTCTAAAGATCCCTGTCGAAACTCTGAAATAGTTTGAGTGAATCTTATATCAGTAGAGAAGATTCTCAAGCATAAAAAAACTAGGTGCAATCAGATTTCAACCACTGTTAGTCAATTAAATCAATCGAAAACAAAAGATAAACCGCAATTATCTAGTTTCCCACCAACAGTACACGCTAGAGCTTCTTAATCCCAAAGAATACTTTAAACTGAGCGGTCGTAAGAGATTTCTCCTAATTAGGTTACTCTCCTCTCTGAATAGGCGGCTACACCAGTAACAACAACAAAAGAGGAAGTCTGTTGTTACGAATGATTAGTTTGCTAGAAAGGCAAACTTCAAGTATTTATAGACAAGGAAGTTTGGACACCAAGTAATTTCCAAAACCGAAAATATTCTCAAGATATTCATTAAAGAACAAATTCGGTTTCCATAATTCCTGGAAATGCTCTGTCCAAATATAATGATCAAAATCTCTCGGAAAATCTAATTAGTAAATGCACATTACTAATTCTTGTATTTCCCTACAAAATGAAATGAATAACCTTAATTAAAATATTCTTAACTTACTTATGTTTCGATCCTGGGATTTTCTTCCTTAGCTATTAAGGAATAACTTTGAACAATTAAAGAAATAAACATTCACAGCACGTGTTCAAAGTATGTCGACATCCTTAATTTTTAAGTTCTATTTCACACTTACAACCTTGAAACCGATTTGCCACATTTCCAAACAAGTTTAGAATTGGTTCATCTGACTTTCAAGAACTATGCGATTGATCAAACAAACATTCAATCACAATCATGGGTTTAACGGTTCTACCAAAACAAGTTTCGATTCTACCTCCATGTGAAGTCACACTAGCTTTCCAAAACTCAGTTGACTAGGTACTAGAATCGGTTCCCCACATATTTATGGTATCTAACTTATATGTGTTGCACATGTCCATAGGATCGGTTCCCCTTTTCCTAAAAATGTATTGCACATGTTCATAGGATTGGTTCCCCTTTCTGCTATAAACCTTGTTGCACCTCATACAAGGATCGGTTCCCCTTTGTGATGTATTCCACCTCTTACTAGGATCGGTTCCCCTTTCCCAAATTTGGTCAGACAAAACACAAACCCGATCATACCATCTCAGGTGATTATTTATGATCGGTTTCACTAATAAAAGTCATACCAATACATAAGTCAGGCCTTTGTGAATAGTTCTACCAAGAACACAAACAAGTTGTGAGTGGTTATACTCAATCACACATATTGGTTGTTCATAAGATAAGCAATGAATAACAAAACCAATAACACCTGGGAGTTTCCTTTTCGGTTCACAAACAAGTTTATGAACTTACTTCCTTAGAACACATGTAAAAAATTGTTCCCTAGGATGAAATCCTCACCTCATACCCATACATAATCACAAAAGCATTCAAATGATTGTGGCAATGTATTATCTACAAATTTTAATGGTTAAGCAATAAACCTCGTATTGTATTCCTTAATCTTATGTCTATCTAGAGTTCAAATATGGTTCGCAGTTTTGTTTTCAATATGCACGACTTGAAAGATACGTTAGGGAATGAAACAGTTCAAGTCAAATATCACTAACCTCAAGTATAAGGATGATTGTTGTCGTTGTAGCTCCTTGCTTCTTCACATCTTCAAGACTTCGCAATACTTGTAATGTCTCATATCCTAATACTTTCAAGCTAACCTATACGAAGTTGACTCTAGTACATAATCATGCGACTCTTAACATGAGTTTTGATTCACTAAAATATGACAACCAAACTTGACATACCAACGCTTGGTGGGTTCAACCGAGCTATGCTCTAACAGTCTCCCCCTTTGTCAATTTTAGTGACAAAACTCTTACACCATATGGATAAACATATTACAAGAATTCATTACACATACGCTTGATTCCAGAATTCAACAACACAATAAACCGCTTACATTCAATCCTTGAAAATGTCGATGTTGACATTATAATAACAAAGCAAATACTCCCCCTAAGGTAGATAGGTATATATTCAATCCGCACGTCTTTGTTATACCAATTCATATGACATGTTACTCCCCCTTAGTCTGTGCTTTCACTCTTTCGTTTAGATAAAATGCTTAAGCACCAATGTTCTTTTACTTAGCGATACCAAACAATATAAAATCAATGCCAGTATCACTTGTTTACTCCATATATCTCTCCCCCTTTTTGTCACAAAATGACAAAGAAACGAAAAAATAAAGGACAACACGAAAAGAATCTTACAAATCTCAAAATAGACTTGCAATCTGTAGAGTTAGGCACGAGGGTTCCACACATCATGTTCTGATAACCAATATCAAAACCGAAACTACAAGTAGTTTTATTTTGATATGTTACCAAGGAAACAATTATCCGAAACAATTTTTCCAATTTAGTTTAGCAAAACAAAAATCAACTAAGCACCTTAGTCCCTTTGCTAAACCGATTGTTCAAAAACAACCGCTTAATTCGATAAGACCAAAATAAAGATAACTCTATTTTTCTCATCAGGTTATAATTATCCATAAACTTAGACCTTTCAATTTTAAACAAGACAAGTACTAGGTTAGTTAACTAGCATTTCTTGTTAAGGCATTCGATTAGACTTGAATAACCGAAACCTCACTTCGATAAGTCTAACTAAGATCAGAATTAACTTAGTTTCTCTTATCCGGAATCGAATTGGACTAAACAACTCATCCCGTACACCTTTTATTTCGTAAAAACATAAATAATTCATACAAACCAACATAAATAAACTTGCATAATTATTCACCTCAATCGGAAGCAATTGAAACAACATAGACATTAAAAGTACCGCAATTGCACTGAAATTTTGTAAGCCTAAACAATTGATACCACAAAATAAAGAAAGATAACAATAGTTTTTCTTAACCGGAACCAATTGAATCACACACATCCATACACACATCATGGAATAAACATCAATTGTACCGAAATTTTGTTAAGAAAAAGCAATAAAAATATAAAATATAAACTCAGGCTTTTCTTAAATTGGAAAACCAATTAACTAACAAGATTGTTACCTCAAATTTCGCATCCACTTCTCCAATATGATTCCATCTTCGTCTAGGGAGAATTGATATCGAAATATCATCATGTTGTCAATCTTATGTAAAAGCAAAAGAATAACAACAACCAACCTTTACCAGAGAAAGGTTGAAAATAGGTTTTAACAATTGCAAGCAAAAGTTGAAAACCGTCGAAACACATATGCTTTTATGCTAAACCAAAACCGATTCAACATATTGTGACTTTTTCACATATTGTGTCTACCAGAACCCCTCATGATTCTTTGATACAGCCTACCAACATGGGCTAGAACTTAATCCTTCTATACCAAAAAGTCACCCAAACCACAAGGGTTCACAATATATGAGATCGAATATTAAGGTAGTAAAACCGAAATCAAACATCCCATAAACATGCATAACAATAAGATAAAAGCATTCAAGCACAGAATATGTAAACCGAAAACTATCACAAGAAAAATTACCAATCAAATAATTTTGTTCATAATAGTTTTATTCATAATAGATCAATACAATCAATGAAAAAACAAAAATTGATGTATATTTCTCTCTCTCTCTCTCAGTTTTTGTGAAGATTGCTTTCAAAAACTGGATTCAAATTCCTCTGAGCACTTCCCTTTTCAATAGATTTGTTCATCTCCAGCAGTTGAGAATGAAGATTAGCTAGTACTTCTTTTGAATCCTTTATCATCAGCTCATGATATCTGATACAACCTTTAACAGAGTGAATCTGTTTTCTTAGAGAGTCTTGAGAGTTAACATGAAGAGAAATATCATGAATTTCAGTCATAACTGATGCACAAAGTGCTAAATCATCAAGAGATGACCCTTCTTTTACCGATTTCTCCATTGAAATAAGATACTTCTTTCGGACAGGAAGAAGATATATAAGATGGGATAAAATCAAGGAATAATTTGGTTTATGGGAACCGAAACCATTTTTCTCAAAAATAAAAGATACCTAATATTTTTGACTTAAGAAACAGTCATGAACAACCTGCCCAGATTTATGCTTCCTCACAATCGGAATTTTGGGAAATAAGTGAGGATGCATTCTTCAACAAAATCAGTTTGTGTTGAGGAGAGAATTACTCTCACCATAGGTAACAAAGACATCCTTTGGATGACTTATAAGCACAATAGACTGTGCTTCCTTGCGTTCTTTCTTTCTCTTGTGATTGCATGATTTTGCAATTTCTTTTGAGCTCTAATAAACTTATCATCCTTCAAAAACTTTATCCCCTTAAGAAGAGTCTTGATAAATTTATTTTAATGGAGGTTTGCACGAGAGATTGTGGTGAGGTTATTTTCTCCATTTAAAGAACGTGATGTCTTATTATCAGAAGTACTAGTTTTTGATTCTTTTGGTATTTCACGATTTTTTTTTCAGATTTTACCATACAGGTTTTATCTGAAAGGATCTTCAAGAGGTTTTCAAATACCAGGCTTAACCTTTCATTCTCCTTAATTCCCAACTCACATTTTTCTAGGAGTTGATTAGACTCACCGGAATCATCACAGTTAGAGTTGGCAAGAAGTGCATTGCAATTAGATATTTCTTCATTGGATTCTTCCTCCGGAATATCATCAAGGATGGAGACATACGCCCTATTGCACATTCTAGTTCTTCTGCTGGAACAGTGTTTTGCCAAATGTCCGAATCTACGACACTTGAAATATTGAACTTCATCATTACCCTTTTTACGGCAAACTGATAGTGTATCAGGAACACCTTTATCAATAGATAAAATTTCCTTAATTCGTTGCGCTAAAAACACAATAGTTTAGTCAAGCTCTTTTTCAACGGGTGCCCTAACCTCTTGGCAACGTTTCTCAGTTTGACTCTTCAGCAGAATTTCTCTATCAAAGATCTTTAGATTTCCTACAAGAGATCTTCGATAAAGTGTATAAAGATCATTTCCTTCTATTACGACATGTTTCTTAGACTCGTATCTGGATGGTAACGATCTGAGAATTTTGCACACTATTTCCTTTTCAGGTATTGCCATTCCAAGGAAAAAAGATGTGTTAATTGTTATAGCATTTCTCGGTCGAACTCGCATACGTTGCTATCTCAAGCATGTTTGTCAATGTTAGTGATCAAAACTATAAGTCTTGATTTCTAGTCTATTATATCTAAGTGTCGAACTAGGATATAAAGTGTAGTTCAGCTCAAGGACTTCATGGCGATTCCTCATACAAGAAGAAGAACTACTCAAGGAACCGGTGGAACTTATCGAAAAAAAGGTATGCGAAGACTTGAATTTATCTATCACTCAAAAGTCCATCTACTCTATCTCCTACTCTTTGATACAAGAAGTCGTATACTATATATATAGACTTGGATTATACACATTTGGTATTTCGAGCCGAGTATACCTCGCCTATCTATATCTCGAAATATGTGTTGGTAATATTTTCGCTTCGATCAAGTTTATCTTTACCATGTGACGAAAGTCATGATATGTTTCAATCATATTGAAAATTGCTTTGACGAGAAATGGTGTAACAACTGTATAACGTCCTCTAAGAATGTTTCAATGATTGAAATGAGATTTTAGATTACATAACCAATGGTGGACATAAGCATTGTTGTGGAAAACACATTTATGTATAAGCCCTATTCCTTGAACCAAAGTTTGCGAACTTTGTTGATCAAGAGAACCGGAAGAATGGCGTGAGCCAAGTCCACGAACTGCCAAAGTTCTCAAACCCGAGAATTTCTGCTGGAGTTGACAAACTACTTGCGTAAAGCTAAGTCCGCGAACTCACTCCGCGAACCCATTCCACGAACCGGCGAAGTTCTCATTCCCGAGAATTTCTGCTGGAGTTTGTAAACTCTGCCCGGTAACTTAAGTCCGCGAACCTAGTCTGCGAACTTGAGAAGGTTATATATCTGAAGATGATTTCTGAACTTAAACTTAAAAAGACTAAGGAATGCAGTTTGCAAACCGTGGCTATAAAAGTTCATGAACCGATTCAAGTAAATCATCTTTGCTTCAATTGTATCTTGTGTAGTACATAAGATTTCCTTGCAATTGAACAACTCTTTAACTAGTTCATTTGAAGTCATTTGAACTAGTTATGGTGAAGAAGAACATGGTTGATATGAAATGCTCATATGGCTAACCATTTGGTTAACTATTGTTGAACCAACAAGTGTATACATTTGGGTACGGTTAACAAACCTAGAAACGTGCATTGTCAAATGTGTGTAACAATCTAAGTTTTCGATCTAACGGTTGAGAAATATTAGATTGAATATAAATCAGGTTTTCATCTAACAGTGGATATTGATTGCTTTGTTACCAAGGTAACTTAATTGCAAACCCTGATTTGAAAGACTATATAAAGGAGACATCTAGTATTGTGCAAAACAAGTCCCCGCACCTTATGTGTGATACTAGTTTGCGTGCTAGAGTCGTTTCTCCTTTAACATTTGGTTTTCTTCTTCTAAAACCAGGTTAACGACTTAAAGACTTCATTGGGATTGTGAATCTAGACCGATACTACTTTTATCGTAGTTATGTGATCTGATCTTGCATCTTCTATCGTACGAGTACAATCATATTGATTGGCTTGAGACTGATATCTCCGATAGGCAAGATATTAAAAGTAGTCACAAATATCTTCGTCTCATTTTTTATGATTCCGCAACATCTTGTTTCGCTACCATACGATTAAGATTGTTGCGAGGTGATTGATAACTCTAGGATGTTATTCGGGAATATAAGACCGGATTATCAATTGGTTCCTGTTCACCTTGATTATTATCAAAAGACGGAACAAAACCTTTAGGGTTTATCTGTGGGAGACAGATTGATCCTTTGATAGACTTGTCTGTGTGAGACAGATTTGCTTATTATCAAAGCCTGCGATTTTGGGTTGTAGAAACTCTTAGTTGTGGGTGAGATCAGCTAAGGGAATCAAGTGCGCAGTATCCTGCTGGGATCAGAGGCGTAGGGAGTACAAATGTACCTTGGATCGGTGGGAGACTGATTGGGGTTCAACGACAGTCCAGTCTGAAGTTAGCTTAGAGCAGGATAGTGTCTGTAGCGGCTTAATACAGTGTGTGTTCAATCTGGACTAGGTTCCGAGGTTTTTCTGCATTTGCGGTTTCCTCGTTAACAAAATTTCTGGTGTCTGTGTTATTTCTATTTTCGCATTATATTTATATAATTGAAATAATACAGGTTGTGCGTTTGAATCAATCAATTGGAAATCCTACCTTTGGTTGTTGATTGATATTGATTGATCCTTGGATATTGGTCTTTGGTACCATCCAAGTTATTCCTTGTATTTGATTTGAACTCGCAGTTCTTGCTTGAGTAAATCAAATCAAGAGAGAGATATAAACTCGTTGATATATTTTTAATTGATTGAGTCTTGTTGATTCTCTTAAAAGTATATTTAAGTTTGTCCATACAGATTGCTAAGCAAAATATTGGGTGGTGTTGTTAGACCCCCGCTTTTTCAATTGGTATCAGAGCAGGCAAACACGTTAAAGACCTTATAAGTCTGTGTTTGTAGTGATCTTATTATGGACGAGTCTATCTCTAATAACGTACCAGTTCAGAAATTACCAGATGATTCTAAAAGCTTGGATTCACCTGAAAGAACTATCACATCTAAGTCAATATCTAAACATTCTCTTGATGTAAAAATTGTTGATTGGGAAACTCTCCTAGAAGGACAGTTTGATGAACTTTCTGATGAAGGTGATTCAGATATTGATAGAGATGTTGACGAGGAAGTCTCAGAGTATGTTAAGTTTTTGGATTCATGGAAGATGAATAAGATTACAACTTCTCATGTCTCACCTCTTCTGACTCCTATCTGTCGAGAAAACAAGAAATTGAGAAGATGTTACGCAGGTGTTTATTTTTCGCATCGTTTTAACGAAACGATCCTCAAGGATTCTGAGGAAAACCTACGTATGAAGTCACTTGAATGTGATAATATTTATCAAAAGTACTTTTTGTTGGAAGAGAAACTTGTAGAATATGAAACAAGTTTTAACTCTCAACAAATTAGTTTTGATGACAAAGAAAGTGCTTGTCTCGCTCGAGAAAAACCCCTTGAGGCTGATTTAGCTGTTGCTCTTGATAAAATCAAGATGTTGGAATATGACTTGAAAAATTTCAATATTTGTTCAAGCAAATTAACCACTATGCTAGGAGCAAGTAAAAATCATCGTGATACACGAGGATTGGGCTATAAAGGAATAGATGCTCTCCAAGTATTAGCAAAGAGGTAAAATTTGTCAAGGCTAGTGATTCTTCTCAAAAAAAGGTTTCCATTGATGGAAAAAGTGAAACACCTTCACCGGAAATTAAGGTTCGAAAGAGCAAAGAATATCAACCTCCAAAGTCAGCACATACAGATCGAGGTAAGAACATTCCTTATGTTTTCCACTATTGGGGAAATAAAGGTCACCTGGAAAGGAGATGTCGTTTTCGTATAAGGAATAAGAAACTTCATGATGTTCTTGTTTAGGCATCACAAGAAGTTTTGAAACCAAGATCATATGCTAATCCACTTAACATTACAGGTTGTAACTTTCCAACCTTTAGGCAAAGGAATCGTTGCTGTGATAAACCTAGATTTGCCTATAAACGTTATAAGAAGCCTTTTCACAATCGTAATGGTTATCAAAAGGATAACTTCGTAAAGACGGAGAAAAGATCCGATGCTCCCAATTGGAGAAAGACTAACTTGCAAAAAAATAGTCAATCCAATTCTCTTCCGAGAAATCTTGAAGAGAGTAATGGGAAGAAGGTTCCGGTTGTTCCTAAACGCACTCAGAAGTGGGTACCAAAGAAAGCTAATGATGCTTTGAGTGTGAAAAGGTATGATCTTCCAGAAAATTCCATGACTATGGAGAAAGCAGTATCCATGATGTTGGAACTTAACAAGTTTTTTGGAAAAAATGGAATTGGATGTGAAAGGCTCTAAAAGTGATCCCTTTCATGATAATCTAAAGGTCAATTGTGGTGAACAAGATATTGTTCACCCCAACACAACTTTATTGTGTTGTAAGTGCATCCTCACCAAGGAATGCCCTGCTATGTATACAGTGAGGGAAGCACGAAAATTGGGGCGCACAGATTATGTTCGGTAAGGATGTAGAATTCAATTGGATTCATCTAAAAAGGTATGTCTATAAACTTGAGCAAGATTTGTGCTTTTATTTGTTTAGAGAACTTATAATGATTCACGTACCTTTCTTATCGTTCTTTTCTACCTAACTTGATATGTGTTTAAGGTTCTTAAACGTTTAGGTTTGAAAATAGTAGTTCGGGATGTTTGGACTTCATGGTACACCTACCAGGTATGCATAACATCTTTTAAAATCAAAATCCAGTTGTTTAAGTTCGCGGACTTGAAAATTTGTTTGCAAACCCGTATGCATACTTGACGTCGATATTCGGTAAACTTGTTTTGGACATAACTTCTTCGTCCAAACTCGGAATGACCTCATTCTTTTTGCTGTATCTTCCTATTTGAATTCTATTCAAAATGGATACGAGTATTATTGTATTTGGATGAGTTAAGATTGGTATTTGTCCTGTCTCTTGTTTTTGAGTGTTTTGCTCAGTTTCGTTGCACTTGTTCCACTTCTCTTGGACTTGGCACTTGTATTCTTGAAGTACTACTCTTCTAAGCTCATGGTAGATTTTACAACAATGTTGTAGGTGAATCAAAAAGAAGGAAGTTCAAGAACAGGCAGTAGTATGCATTACTATGGGATTCCTGAATGTTCACAATCATCTTATGTGAACTGTAGTGCATGGTCATTAATAACTTTGTATGTTCTTCTTTGTTAACAAAATCTGTTTATACGCCTTTGGTAGTTATTCTTGGTGTAAATCCGGGCGAAAAAGATTGATTCTACCCTCAAAGGACAAACCATCTTATATGTGCATTACGAGTTTGTCCTGATGCCTAGGAAACTTCTTATGAGAATTTATTCATCTTTTGAGAAGGATTACTAGAGTTTGGAATAGCCATTATTGTGATTACACATAGCTATGTCCAACATTTTCATCTTCATGTTTTTAGATTTATTGGTTTAAATTCTAAATTTATTTGGAAGATGATCTTTGCAGTATTAATCCTTATGGTTTCATATATTGCAATACTTATGGGATATGTGTGTTTGCGTCCGTGAACTATGATTATCCCATACCTTGTCAAAAGTAAAGTCTTTGGTATGTCGATATGCATGTATTGATAAAATAATGAATAGACTTTTGACAAATACAAAAGTTAAGCCTATTATGTCAATTATTGATGGAAGATAGGTTAAAATATTATTTTTGCAAGAATTATGTCTATTGAATGTCGTTATGCGAATAGTGATGGAAAATAGAATGAATCCTTGTGTTATTCCGTAGTATCGACCTTCCCTTATCTATATTTTATGTATTACTGTGAGGCTCCGTAAAGTATCTAATGTTGAGCACTAGACGACCAAGTTGATTATTTTATGATTAGCTTTGTTGTTGTTCCGCGAGATACTTTATGTTGAGCATTGTCAACTAAATTAATCATCTTGTTTGGTTAGTTAGTTGAGGTTCCGTAAGTTTTCTTATGACGAGAAATATCAATTAAATTGATTACTTTTGTGATTAGTTTGGTTGTGTATTTCGATTATATTAATTATGGGTTCTCTTGTGATTAATCTAATTGAGTTTTCTTTAGTCTCCATAAGTTCACTTATGTTGAGCATTACCGATTAAATTAATCATGGGTTCTCTTGTGGTTAATTTAATTGAGTATTTTTGGATTCAAATTCATACTTGTATGTGATTTGTTATGTCCAAAGAAATCCTTCTTTTCTTTCGAAATTAAGGTCGCTCTTCTTGTTCTTTCGGGAATGACATATAATGGGGGGAAGTTCTTTTGTACTTGTGCTTAATGGTCATATATTGAGGGGTGTGCGGCTGTGGAATTTTAGAGGGGTTATCTTGCATATTTAAACTCCTTGATGAATGCATTTAGATTAGGCTTTATGATGCATCTAAATTAGTTGGTATGTATTTTTTTTCTTTTTGTCATGAAATGTCTCTCTCAGAAATTTCATTATGATCTCGTTCTTGTACCTTTGCCAATTTAATTGGCAAAAAGGGAGAGAATTAATATGTAGTTCACACTACAAATACATATGGTTTTCGGATCATTGTGTAAGGGGGAGTGGTTTCCATGTGAGATGAAGTATTGACTAAGGGGGAGTGATACATATCACCATAGTATTATTGTTGAAGTTGTGATACAATTGAACTTTGACGCTGTGTAATAATACTATGACACTGTATAAAAATGATCGAGAACTATGTTTTCTCATTGTTATAGCTACGGATCTTCAACGGTGATGCTAAACTTACAACCTTTGGGATCATTGGAGTACTTGGAAGTGACGAAGATTTCGAGGAATGTTGAAGATTAGACATGTGGAATAGGAGATACTAAAGTTTCTTTATCTTTTTTGTATTCCATATGTATTGATAGTTTTGTCACTAAATTTGACAAAGGGGGAGATTGTTAGAGCATTGCTCGGTCGAACTCGCATGCGTTGCTATCTCAAGCATGTTTATCAATGTTAGTGATCAAAACTATAAGTCTTGATTTCTAGTCTATTATAACTAAGTCTCGGACTAGGATAGAAAGTGTAGTTGAGCTCAAGGACTTCATGGCGGTTCATCATACAAGTAGAAGAACTACTCAAGGAACCGGTGGAATTTCTCGACAAAAAGGTATGTGAAGACTTGAACTTATCTATCACTCAAAAGTCTATCTACTCTATCTACTACTCTTTGAGACAAGAAGTCGTATGCTATATATATAGACTTGGATTATACACATTTGGTATTTCGAGCCGAGTATACCTCTCCTATCTATATCTCGAAATATGTGTTGGTAAGCTTTTCGCTTCGATCAAGTTTATCTTTACCATGTGACGAAAGTCATGATATGTTTTAATCATCTTGAAAATTGCTCTGACGAGAAATGGTGTAACAACTGTATAACTTCCTCTAAGAATGTTTCAATGATTGAAATGAGAGTTTAAATTACATAACCAATGGTGGACATATGCATTGTTGTGGAAACACATTTATGTATAAGTCCTATTCCTTGAACCAAAGTTTGTGAACTTTGTTGAGCAAGAGAACCGGAAGAATGGCGTGAGCCAAGTCCGCGAACTCAGTCTGCGAACTGCCGAAGATCTCAAACCCGAGAATTTCTGCTGGAGTTGACAAACTACTTGCGTGAAGCTAAGTCTGCGAACTCAGTCCGTGAACCAGCGAAGTTCTCATACCCGAGAATCTTTGCTGGAGTTTGTAAACTCTGCCCGGTAACTTAAGTCCGCGAACCTAGTCTGCGAACTTGAGAAGGTTATATATCTGAAGATGACTTCTGAACTTAAACTTAAAAACACTAAGGAATGCAGTTTGAAAACCGTGGATATAAAAGTTCATGAACCGATTCAAGTGAATCAAATCATCTTTGCTTCAATTGTGTCTTGTGTAGTACATAAGATTTCCTTGCAATTGAACAACTCTCTAACTAGTTCTTTTGAAGTCATTTGAACTAGTTATGGTGAAGAAGAACATGGTTGATATGAAACGCTCATATGGCTAACCATTTGGTTAACTATTGTTGAACCAACAAGTGCATACGTTTGGGTACGGTTAACAAACCTAGAAGCGTGCATTGTCAAGTGTGTGTAACAAGCTAAGTTTTCTATCTAACGGTTGAGAAATATTAGCTTGAATCTAAATCAGGTTTTCATCTAACGGTGGATATTGATTTCTTTGTTACCAAAGTAACTTAGTTGCAAACCCTGATTTGAAAGACTATATAAAGGAAACATCTAGTATTGTACAAAATTAATCCCCACACCTTACGTGTGATACTAGTTTGCGTGCTAGAGTCGTTTCTCCTTTAACCTTTGGTTTTCTTCTTCTAAAACCAGGTTAACGACTTAAAGACTTCATTGGGATTGTGAAGCCAGAACGATACTACTTTTATCGTAGATGTGTGATCTGATCTCGCATCTTCTATCGTACGATTACAATCATATTGATTGGCTTGAGATTGATATCTCCGATAGGCAAGATATAAAAAGTAGTCACAAACATCTTCATATCATTGTTTGTGATTCCGAAACATCTTGTTTCAGTACCATACGATTAAGATTGTTATGAGGTGATTGATAACTCTAGGCTGTTCTTCGGGAATATAAGACCGGATTATCAATTGGTTCATGTTCACCTTGATTATTATCAAAAGACTGAACAAAACCTTTAGGGTTTATCTGTGGGAGACAGATTAATCCTTTGATAGACTTGTCTGTGTGAGACAGATTTTTTTATTGTCAAAGCCTGCGATTTTGGGTCGTAGCAACTCTTAGTTGTGGGTGAGATGAGCTAAGGGAATCAAGTGCGCAGTATCCTGCTGGTATCAGAGGCGTAGGGAGTACAACTGTACCTTGGATCGGTGGGAGACTGATTGGGGTTCAACTACAGTCCAGTCCAAAGTTAGCTTAGAGTAGGCTAGTGTCTGTAGCAGCTTAATACAGTGTGTGTTCAATCTGGACTAGGTCCCGGGGTTTTTCTTCATTTGCGGTTTCCTCGTTAACAAAATTTATGGTGTCTGTGTTATTTCTATTTCCGCATTATATTTATATAATTGAAATAATACAGGTTGTTCGTTTGAATCAATCAATTAAAAATCCGACCTTTGGTTGTTGATTGATATTGATTGATCCTTGGATATTGGTCTTTGGTACCGTCCAAGTTATTCCTTGTATTTGATTTGAACTCGCAGTTCTTGCTTGAGTAAATCAAATCAAGAGTGAGATATAAACTCATTGATATATTTTTAATTGATTGAGTCTTGTTGATTCTCTTAAAAGTATATTTGAGTTTGTCCATACAGATTGCTAAGCGAAATATTTGATGGTGTTGTAGACCCCCTCTTTTTCATTAACAATCTCAGAAAGTTTAGAGTTAAACTACTCGAAAATGTCGTTTTCATCCATATTGATATGTTCCCATTCAGATGAAAAGGAAATAAGTCTAGCTTCTTTTTCAGATTCATCTCCCTCGAATACAGTCTCAAGAATATCCCATACTTCTTTAGAAGTTCTACAAGCCAATACATGATGTAGAAGATCATGACTAACTGCATGAATGATGGCATTCAAACCATCAGAATTCTGCTTTGCAAGAATCCTTTCTTCAATAATATGAGACGCAAGGCGTTTAATCTATGACTCTGAATAGTCTATTGGATGTTGGTATCCGTCTTCTATTAATAACCATGTATTAAAATCTCGGGATTGAAGAAAATCTTTAATATCCGATTTCCATAATGGATAATTTGTCCCATTAAATCTTGGTGGTACATTAACTGAATCACACATTAGATTCATTCTTATAGGTTGGATCGCACCATACACAAATTGTTAGATATTTTCGTGTTTTCCTGCTCTGCTACCAATTGAAAAGGCGAGGGTACCCAAATATACCTCAAGCTAAAACTTTTCCTACCTATAAATCTTTTCTCCGAAAGTGATTGTCTATGGAATGAGTCAAGACAATACAACTAATCGGTTCACACTTCGTGTGATCGTCTATGGATACGATATCGAGACAATACAACAACGAAGTATGTTTACTTGATACAAAGGTTCGGACTTAACCAAACACAATAGGTTTGCTTATCAAGTAAATAGGAATTAACGTTTGTGTAATTTACTTTAATTATAATAAAACAATTATAATGCGGAAATATAAAGTAAATGACACAACAATATTTTGTTAACGAGGAAACCGCAAATGCATAAAAACCTCGGGACCTTGTCCAGAATTGAATACTCTCAGGATTAAGCCGCTACACAAAATTACACCAACATCGTATAGTTGAGACCAAACAAATAAACCTATAGTTCACCTAGTTCCGTCTGTATTCCCACGCCTCCAACTTATAAATAAGTCACGTACTTGGATCAATTCCTTTGGTTCGTATTCTAAACAGTAAAGGAACAAAAAATCTGTTTGGCATCAACTCTTTTCAACAAAGTGATATGAGTTGGACAAAGGCTCTTCCGTTTATCTTAACATAAACTCCTTCGTTAGGTCCTTAGATCTATCTTATGTTTAATTACCGAAGTAATCGTTTAAGGTTAAGCCAAAAACACTCTTAATCCAAAGAATTGTGTTGATGCCGATCTACTCAATTAATCAATCCAATCTACCACAAGGATAAACCGATTATTAATTGGATCCTCTTTTACCGAAACAAGTATTGTGCACACCAAAGATTATGAACTCAAAAATCAGAAATCTTCAATATCTTCTTCGTCTTCAAATCTTCTTAGATTTTAAATATAAAACTTCACACAATCACTTGAATCTCTTGTGATCAATCAGCACAGAATGGAGTCTGTTAACAATGGATTATCACAAGATCGTCTTTAGAATTAACAACAGTCTAAAGATCCCTGTCGAAACTCTGAAATAGTTTGAGTAAATCTTATATCAGAAGAGAAGATTCTCAAGCATAAAAAAACTAGGTGCAATCAGGTTTCAGCCACTGTTAGTCAATCAAATCAATCGAAAATAAAAGATAAACCGCAATTATCTAGTTTCCCACCAACGGTACACGCTAGAGCTTCTCAATCCCAAAGAAGACTTTAAACTGAACATCCGTAAGAGATTTCGCTTAATTAGGTTACTCTCCTCTCTGAATAGGCGGCTACACCAGTAATAACAACAAAAGAGGAAGTCTGTTATTACGAAGGATTAGTTTGCTAGAAAGGCAAACTTCAAGTATTTATAGACAAGGAAGTTTGGACACCAAGGAATTTCCAAAACCGAAAATATTCTCAAGATATTCACTAAAACACAAATTCGGTTTCCATAATTCCTGGAAATGCTCTGTCCAAAAAAATGATTGAAATCTCTCGGAAATCTAATTAGTAAATGCACATTACTAATTCTCGTGTTTCCCTACAAAATGAAATTAATAACATTAAATAAAAGATTCTTAACTTACTTATGTTTTGATCCTGGGATTTTGTTCCTTTAGCTATTAAGGAATAACTTTGAACAATTAAAGAAATAAACATTCACATCACGTGTTCAAAGTATGTCGACATCCTTACTTTGTAAGTTCTCTTTCATACTTACAGCCTTGAAACCGATTTGACACACTTCCAAACAAGTTTAGAATTGGTTCATCTAACTTTCAAGAACTATGCGATTGATCAAACAAATATTCAATCACAATCATGGGTTTTGACGGCTCTACCAAAACGAGTTTCGGTTCTACCTCCATGTGAGTACTGTGCATAGTCACACTAGCTTTTCGGTTGACTAAGTACTAGGATCGGTCCCCCACATATTTATGGTATCTAACTTATATGTGGTGCACATGTCCATATGATCGGTTCCCATTTGCCTAAAAACGTTGCACATATTCATAGGATCGGTTCCCCTTTCTGCTATAAACCTTGTTGCACCTCATACAAGGATCGGTTCCCCTTTGTGATGTACTGCACCTCTTACTAGGATCGGTTCCCCTTTCCCAAATTTGGTCAGACAAAACGCAAACCCGATCATACCATCTGAGGTGATTACTTATGATCGGTTTCACTAATAAAAGTCATACCAATACATAAGTCAGGCCTTTGTGAATAGTTCTACCAAGAATATAAACAAGTTATGAGCGTTTATACTCAATCACACATATTGGTTGTTCATAAGATAAACAATTAATAACAAAAACAAGAACACCTGGAAGTTTCCTTTTCGGTTCACAAACAAGTTTATGAACTTACTTCCTTAGAACACATGTAAAACATTGTTCCCTAGGATGAAATCCTCACCTCATACCCATACATAATCACAATAGCATTCAAATTATTATGGCGATGTCTTATCTACAAAGCTTAATGGTTAAGCAATAAACCTCGTATTGTATTTCTTAATACTATGTCTATCTAGAGTTCAAATATGCTTCGCAGTTTTGTTTTCAATATGCACGACTTGAAAGATACGTTAGGGAATGCAACAGTTCAAGTCAAATATCACTAACCTCAAGTGGAAGGATGATTGTTGTCGTTGTAGCTCCTTGCTCTTCACATCTTCAAGACTTCGCAGTACTTGCAATGTCTCATATCCTAATACTTTCAAGCTAACCTATACGAAGTTGAATCTAGTACATAATAAAGTGACTCTTAACATGAGTTTTGATTCACTAAAATATGACAACCAAACTTGACATACCAACGCTTGGTGGGTTCAACCGAGCTATGCTCTAACAGCTTCATTGTATCCGACTCAAAGAAAACTTTGGTTGTATGAGTTGCGGAAATTTAGCCGCCCCCACACGTTAAATGATATTCTTGAACCAACCAATGGGAAAGGAAAGGGTAGGCATACATCTCAAAAAACAAAGAAAGAACGGAGGGTAGAAGCCAAGAGAATACTTGAAGAAGGTTCACAATTACCGTCTTCAATCCAAAGATATTTTTCGGGTTTTGAGCGCTTGAACGCCTTGTATAAGGAGGAGGGCATTAAAGGAGAAGGTAAGGCTACAGACAAACGTAAATTAAATAAAATGGAAGAAGGTGGACCAAGTCGAGATAGTGAAGTGAAGGTCAAAGGCCCCAAGAAGACGGTTATTCCATTCCAAGAAGGTTCAACAACAAAAGTTGTTTGTGGAGTTCAAATCAAAGTGACGGTTGTTCCATCCCAAAAAGGCTCAACAACAAATGATGGTATTGGAGTCCAAATAAGACTTGGTAGTGCAATTGGTATTAAGAAATTAGCAAGAAATTGAGATAATGATGTTAAAGAAAAAGCACTGATGGTCGAGCCGTCGCAAATCACCCCACAAAGAGTTGCTAATGGTGAGAAAATGACGGTTTATATGGAAGTAGGTCCGATGATATCACCCCCTATAGATGAGGAAGGTAATTATATTCGAACTACGTACACAATATTTAAAAATTATATGCACTTTTTACCACATTTTATCCATGTGTACGTTAAGTCCATCGACGATGTTGAGGGCGATGGAAATTGTGGTTACCATGTGTTCGTAGATCAACTTGGACCTTTTGAGGATGCTAAAGATTGGGGTGACGACCAAATTACTTATGCAAGACAAAAGTGTTTGCTTAAACTACGTTGTTTCCCAGGTTTCTATAACCCGATGATGAGATGTGGAAGAGAAGAAACGGAGGCGGTGCTAAATGAGAAGTTCCAAGCATTTGAACGACCTTTAATGGGAAACACTATATTGACAAGTGAATATTGGATGTCAATGCCAATATGTGGCTATCTACTCGCCAACTCATTCCATTACGTTATTCATAATTTCTCTTATGGATATAGTGGCACATACGCACCAACAAGACGTATTTTTACCGAAGAAATGTCACCAAGGAGAGTCATCATGGGGTTTGTGTTGATGAACCATTTTATCGGCCTCCAATTGAGAGAAGATTGCCCATTACTTCCATTAAGGATGGGAAACGGTGGTGATGGCGAAATACCCAAGGGTTGGTGTAATCGGTTCGAGGAAAGGTTTGAATTTTGGAGGGAATTACAATTGTCGAGGGATGCCCCATGTGAACTAGTTATGACTGACGAAGAGGATGAATAGTTACGGTGAAAATGCTTTTGTATGCTTCAAAAAAAAAATTGTATGTTTCATCATGAATAAAATTTGTATTTTGAATTACTCAATTGTGTTTATTCATTCATTAAACCACATTACAACCATATTACACTAGAACACCGCTGCCACGAAGAGGAGGGCCGACGGAAGAAAAACGAACACCGCTACGATTGGAGAAATTAGGGTTTCGGCCTCCTAGAGTTTTCTCAATGATTTTTTCAGTATTTTAGTTTTTTGGGGGATTTTTGTGGGGAGCGAATGAGTTTCTCCTGAAGCTTGTGATCACAGGGAAGAAAGATCTTCAACGAGCTTTAATCAGTTGATGAGTAGTAGGATTTTCAGGCTCAGATAAATGGGTGCCTTGAATGACAGATTTTTGCAACGCTATTTACTCTTTGTAATGTGTAAAGTGATTATGTTCTTGCAACTGGTGGTTCTTTATTTATCTCTTTTTGGTGTTGTCAGCAACAATTGCAAAGTCTCACCGGGACAGAAACCTGCTCATGTTATCTGGGGAGTGCTTTTTCATGTTTATATGCAATATTATGAATCTGGGAATCATGCTAAAGAGTATGTCAGGTTACTAATTCTTGAAGCATATCAGAATTTATGTAGTAAATGATCGTTTGCTCGCACAGAAGTCTGTTTTTGCAAGGCAAGCCACAATGATTAATGATTATTGGGTTAGTCAACACCAGCATTTGTATATCAAAATAAAAATACAACTGCTGGAGAATGTTAAAAAGCACAGCAGAATCTTCAATTTCATGAACAGATAAAACTGATAAAAAGAATCAAACAAGTTAAAATACTCATCAAATATAGACACAACATCCTCAAACTGACATAAAACATATGAAGGGTCGTCAATGTATGCAGATACTAAGACTCACACCTGAGCATAATAATCCAGTTGTTCGCATGCCAGCCTCCTCTGTACTAACAAAGTAGCTTTAATGCTTTCAACAGCAAATCCATGCTGCAATTCTGTACCCCTGGAATGGTAGGATAATCAGTTTTCTAGACATTCAATAGCAAGCTCAAGCTTCCAAATACCTGGAGAACATCATTACGGTCGAATATATGATATAAAGGTTGATTTCCAAGCATCAAAATCCAGATATAAATGGGATGCTAAATATTAAGTACCCGTTAAATTCATATCTGGAGGATTTGTGGGTTTGAGGAAATAGTGGTATTTATTTTATAAAATTATATGCACATTTTACCACATTTTATCCATGTGTACGTTAAGTCCACCGACGATGTTGAGGGAAATGGAAAATGTGGTTACCATGTGTTCGTAGATCAACTTGGACCTTTTGAAGATGCTAAAGATTGGGATGACGACCAAATTACTTATGTAAGAAAAAAGTGTTTGCTTGAACTACATTGTTTCCCAGGTTTCTATAACCCAATGATGAGATGTGGAAGAGAAGAAACCGAGACGGTGCTAAATGAGAAGTTCCAAGCATTTGAACGATGTTTAATGAGAAACACTAGATTGACAAATGAATACTGGATTTCAATGAAAATATGTGGTTATCTACTCGCAAACTCATTCCATTGCGTTATTCATACTTTCTCATATGGATATAGTGCTACATGCGCACCAACAAGACGTATTTTTACCGAAGAAATGTCACCAAGGAGAGTCATCATGGGGTTTGTGTTGATGAACCAATTTAGCGGCCTCAAATTGAGAGAAGATTTCCCATTACATCCATTAAGGATGGGAGACGGTGGTGATGGCGAAATACCCACTGGTTGGTGTAATCGGTTCGAGGAAAAGTTTGAATTTTGGAGGGCATTACAATTGTCGAGGGATGCCCCATGTGAACTAGTTATGAGTGACGAAGAGGATGAATAGATACGGTGAAAAAGCTTTTGTATGCTTCAAAAAAAAATTGTATGCTTCACCATGAATAAAATTTGTATTTTGAATTATTCAATTGTGTTTTTTCATTCATTAAACCACATTACAACCATATTACATAAGTAAATCATTAGAACCCTCAAATCGTACGACTATTCAAGAAGTCCTTAAGGATAGCGAAATGAGCTTCATAATTGAAATTTGAACATTTCCATTTTCTCCATTCCTTTTTAGCTTGAGCTACGACTTCAACATCCGTTTCACCGCTAAGTCGAAGTTCATTACAAATAGGGATAATTGGCCTTTGGTACTTAGGTTAAGACCAACATTAGGCTTTGGTCTAACATTTGTCTAACGTTAGGCCTTGGTACCTGGACTGGACGTTGACCTATTTTGACTAGGTTAAGTCTTAACTTCTGTTTAGTAATTATTATAAAAATTTATATAATTTGTAATTATGACGAGTTTACTATCATACCCTTCAGTTTTCTTAATATTTACAAAATTCTCAACTTGTTCTTGATACATACAATCCATGGCCACCGTCTCTTCTTGTTGTCTCATAACTTCACCCATTTGATTCATCCTAACCCTTGTAATCTCTCGGCTTGAAATTCCAAGCGATTCACCATATATAGCTGTAAACTCAATTATGTGTTGTTCTTAGATTCTATCTCCCAAACATGACCAAATTTTATCACTAATTCAAACTTATGCTTATATGAAAAGAAAAACAAAAAAAAAACACTTATGCTTCTAAAACTGCACCTACTTCTTCCGTGTTATCTCAGCAGCAACAAATCAAGATCTATATTCTCGACTACAAAATCAAATCAAACTCTCCAAGAAATCAAACCAATCTTCTATGTTTCAACAATGACAAGAATTCTTTCTTCTTACTGATATTCATGTCTCCTCTTTGTCCAATGTTCGATACTCGAGTTTTCACAGCACCACCTTCCAATCCAACTCAGGAACTCGACCTCTTTTCTATATCAGTAATATTCAACCACTCTCTTCTCTAACCCATGGATCTATTCTCAACATTCTTCCAACAGCGACTCAGTTCCCCTCATCTTCCAAAACCCTTGACAAATACCATCACAGAACCAATCACTTTCGATTCTTGACTGCAGATTTCAAATTCAACTCAAACCTACTCTTACAAAATCATTCAATTGAATTTGGGTCATGTTTCTTTCACATTTTTTTCTCCTTTAAGACCCAACATCATCTCTTTCTCCATATATCTTTCTCGGCATCAACCACCACCAGAATTCATGGCGTTTCTATGTTATTCTTTGAATCCAAACCCTTGAATTTGTGTAACTCATCACTCTTCCCTGCGAAACCCGAATTCTCAACAATAAAATCCTAATTTTCTTAATCAAACAAAACCCCAATTTACCGATTAAATCAAACCCCCAATGTTACTAAATGGAAACCCAAATTTTTGAATCAAACAAACCCCCAATTTCGGTATCAAATAAAACCTTATTCTCCGAATCAAATCAAACTCCAATTTACTGAATCAATTCGAAACCCCAATACCACTAAATCGAAACCCAAATCTCACTGAATCAAAACCCCAACTGTTGTTTTGATCGAAACTAGTGTTGGTGATTTCAATGGAGTGGTATTGGTATTGCAGAGGTTGAAGTGTTGAAGTGGTGCATAAAAAAAAGACAGGGAAATGATATTGGTGGTCGTGATGTGATGAAAGAAGAGAAGAAGAAATTATTAGGTAAAAAATGTTAGGCACGAGGTTAATAGTAAACTCGTCTTTTAATTTCATTTTAATTTAATTATAATTTTCGATTTTGTTTATTTAATAACTTTTAAACATAATTCTAACACTTACCCTAGTCAAATGTAGTCAACGTCCAGTCCAGGTACCAAGTCCTAACGTTGGACAAATGTTAGACCAAAGGCTAACGTGGGTCTAAACCTGAGTACCAAAGTCCAATTATCCCTTACAAATACGAAGTAATTCTATATATTCTTCAACTTGTTTGCGTATGAATCCAAATCAAACATTCAAATCAACTCCCTCACGAATATTAGTATTACCGGTCACGTTACAAAAGTTTTCATAGATCTGTACCCAATAACTAACACTCACCAAACCACCTTGTATTTTTTCTTCTCCTCTCTTCGGATAACATAGTATATAGTTTTTGCAAATAGACAAGTCTTCATCCAAAGTGAAATTGAGTTTAGCCGTTTGTAAGCTTTTTTGGGAAGAAAATAGATTTAGAAGGTGAGTTTGTGATTTGGGATGAGTGATATATATAGGTGAACTTAAAAAAAAAGATGTATAACGAATATATTATTCAATAACAACCTAAATTGGTCTTATAACGGCTCATTTTTTCAAATGAATTAAAAAAAAAGACATTTTTGGTAACAACTTACGGTTTAAAATAGTATACAAACCAAACCGTACCCGCAACACGGTTTGAAAAATGCACCGTATCATAAGACTACGGTTTGGAAACAAACCGTAAAACTTTCAGTATTTTCTTCTGGTAAACATACGGTTTGGATGTCAAACTGTAGGTTCATTTTTTTCCCTGAGTCCAGATAAGGTGGTGATTCCAAACCATACACTTCGAAATATATCAATAATTTTCTCTTGAGTGTACATACGGTTCATTTTCCACACCGTATGTAGTCTTACGGTTTAAAATTTTCATCATAAGTTTCACTTGTCTTTCAAAAAAAAAACCACCTTCATCACTGGTTAATCCATTCCTTGGTTGCTGCTTCTTTTATCTGTCAAGCCAAGTGCCAACAACAATAACTCAATGGATATTAACTTGGACAAATAAATAACTAAAGGTCATTCATTCAAGCTAAACTTAGAGTCTTAACATGAGAAATTCATAATCCAACCTTAAAAAAATTCATAATCCGACATAAAGGAAATTCATAATCCAACATAAAAGAAATAAATCCATGTCAAACAACTACCATAACTTAGCACCACTACAAATCGATAACCAAGTCACACTCCCTAACAATGATTTTTAGCACCTCGACCACCTCGACCACGTCCACCTTTTGGTTGAGCTCTAGTTTCAACATCCTCTTGAAATTCATCGGGAGTAGAAGAAGAATCACCCCGCTGGCTACCAGACCCACTGGAAGAAGATTCACTAGATAAAGACATGTTCCTCTTGGTACCACTTGGTTCGGCATCATCACTTGAAGCACTTGAATCCTTAAAGAGAGCTTCTTTATCAAGGTGAGGTATGTGTTTAACTTGGCTTCGCAGTTTCTTCATTTGTGGAACCGTCATCTTTTGGTTAGCAGTAATGTAACCGGTAATGTCCTTGACAACGACCTTACATATAGAGGCCTATTTACATACCAAAAAATATCACAAATTTGTATATAACGCAAAAACATGCATTTAAATAAATTCGAAATCTAGTAGTCTAATAACGTACCATCATCAAGGCTAGATTCTTCCAATGATTCACCAACTTCACTAGCTCATTCTGTGTTTTTGGACTAACCTCTTTGTCTATATATTGCAACGCTTCCGGATCCTTATTAATCACTTGAGGATGACCCCACTCACAAAACCAATCCAAGTAATCGGCATCAGCATCTTTAGTTCCAGTAATAGCTTCTAAAAAATTCCTTTTAAAATGGTATTGGATTGAATCAAGGCAATTCCAGTCGGCGATCGCTGGTGCCGGATCGTAGACCAAATTCACATTACTCGATGAAATGCTGGAGCGTTCTGTGTCCAATGCAAAACCTTCTTCCTGAACTATTCTCTGGACGAAACCAAGTTGACAAAGAACTTTACTAGGATTAAGCATCATGAACCCTGTTGGATGATACAATGTTTCATTGTAGCTTGCCACATTTGAAAAATTTCGTCGGTCATCTCCATTATCATTGAGGTCTAGATATGGGTCAAACACCACATCGTCTGCTGTCATAATGTCCAATCGATACCTTATTTCAGCTATGTCTTTCTCTTTGTGCTTTTGTTGAACTCCATAATAAGGATATCTATTTCATGTAGGTAAACCCACATGCCACTCCGTATTCTCCTTTGGCCTCAAACTAGGAAAATGATCATAAACCCATGACTGCACAAAAGTATAATGAAATTATACATACTTGACTACGCCATAATCCATATAAAATTACACTACAAAAAATTGAAGAAAATAATCAAAAAAAAAA